>NC_142607.1:49347487-49528496 GCF_041222555.1 Hakea prostrata | reverse complement strand
AAGTTATGGTTCAATTTCTATGGAATGCATCTCCTAGCCCAAAAGGAAAGTCTATTATCTGAACTTCGTAGAGCGAGCTTGGCTATAAGTCTCAGTTCTGATAATTAGATGGAGCCCTGTAGGCTTTGTGTTTTGCGCCAAACGAAATTTACCATACAATACCAAAAAAGACCACGAGAAAACCACTCCTTCGATATCTTTGCATTCATATAGTATAACTTTGCATCAGGCCAAGATAAGTAAGTCTTAACTACGAAGGTAGTACTGAGTAGGATATACAACTTTATTGATCACTCGCTGTATCCAGTTCACTGTTCTCTATTCACTATTCACTGTTCACTTGCTGCTAGTAAATTTACTTTTCGGAACTCTAGTAAATTTTCCTTACTATCTTTATAAACTTGATATAATGAAGGAAGTAGTAGATAAATTTCCTGTTTATATTCATCTTTTGCATAATTGTAATAATTTTTCACAAATAAAAGAAGTATTTTGCAGTTTACTTGAATATTACAAAACAATTGTGAATATTATAGAACTTCCACAAACATATGTTGAACAAGGATTAACTCTTCCAATAGAACTCCGCGAACTTATCTTTGATAAGTTAGCAATTTCTATTAAACCAACCAATACCCGTAGTACAAAAAGAACAATTAAGAAATAAGTTTAAAAATCAAAGACAAAAATATGTGATATATTTGGCAGTAAAACATTTTGATAAAAAAGAAACAGAATTACCGTGGTATGATCTTATAAAAGGAATAAAATATAAAAGTCCCACATCTATGGGATTTGATCCTTATACATATGAATTACTCATGTCTGAAACTCTAGAAATAAAAAACATGAAATTAAAATAGAAATTTTACACCAAAGAAATATTGGTGATGAACTTGTTTGTATAAGAACTAAAATTCAACAAAATTATAACAGAATCCATAATATTATGAATAAAGGTCATGGCATAATAAGTAAAAAAGATAGAAAACATATGAATAAAATTGAAAGAAATAATCAAAAATTATTTGAACAAATTAAGAATTTAGTAAAAATTTATGGAAATATTAAACAATATATGGAGCTTAAACAAAATGAATTAAATACCGCAATTGACATTGAAGATAGTGATAATTACTAAATAGAATAATTATGAAAAATTTAATAGAAAAACTCTAATATTTAATAACATTAATTGGAACATGAGTTCTCAAGATAGGCTAAGACAGCTTAAGAGGAATAAAAAACTTAAGAGATAAAATAAAAGAAACAGAAAATGAAGTTAATTATTTTAGAAGAAAAATGGCAGAAATAGATCATAATGAACCCTTTGATAATATCCCAGGACTATTTACGTTGGAGAATAGATAATCAACAACCAATACTAATAAGAATATACCAAATAGATAGATTAAAGGCTATCTTAAAATATAAACAAAAAGAATTAGCACAATTTGCATCATGAGTCATCTTGGTAACAAATTATTCTAAAAATTATGCAAAAACTAGTAGAAACATACACAGATATACATATCTCGCTTTACAACTTAGTGAAACAACTAACGGAAAGAAAGTGGCTTTTTGTAGCTTATTAGAATATTTTAAACATGCAAGAAATATTATTGAACTCCTTGAAGAAACTATTAGTCAAGGAATAACTTTACCAAAGTGAAATAAGAGAACCGATATTTGATAAATTAGCATCATCCATAGAATCTACAAATTCAAAATTATTATCACAATATATACAATTAAAAGAAGATACAAGATCAATAAGACAAAAATATTGTATACATAGGATTTCGAAGTTATTTCGATCAACCTCGACGAAAGACCTCCCCTGGTATAAAAATATAGAAAATATGAAAATGAAATTAGCTATATCTTACGGATATGAACCATTTGATAGAAGTTTAACTTTAATCGAAACAATAAATATAAAAACTCAAGAAATGAAAATAGAAATCCAAAAACAAAAAGATATAAGTGATGAGATAGTAATCTTGAAACAACAAATCAGAAATAATTATGATAGTATACATCGATTAACTGCTCCAAGATATTTAGGACCACGCGGCCCTACCTTAGAAGAAAGAAAACTTCTAAAAGAATTTAGACAACAAAATTATGAATTATTTGAAGAAATTGGAATATTATTAAAACAATTTGAACAAATAATTAGAGTAAATGAAGAAAATGACAGCCTATTTGAAGATTATCATAATTCAAGAATATTACTAAATGGACCAAGAAAATAAAAATTATAAAAATGAACTAATAGTACTTAGACAAAATCAAGATTACATAAAAAGTGAATTAGAACAAATTATGTCTGTAACAAACCAATTAAAATTACAACAATTACCAACAAGTGAGGATATACATAAATTAATCTTTTTCTTTGAACAAGAGCAAAATAGACATATAAAGCATAAAGAAATATTTAATTTATTGAACGAAAGATGTGATAAAGTCAATATTAGGTGTGATCAAATAATGGAAAAATTAGAATATTTAGAAAAGATAATTAAACAAATAGGATATTAGGCTATGGAAGACAACCTGATATATCAACAAATTTTACAACAAGCCAAAGAATATCACCCAGAAACGGAAGGCTTATCAAAATATGATCCAGGACAACCCACTGATAAAATACTCCTTAAACAAAATAATGTAATTATATTATTACATTTAAAACTCCTAAATAACTTAGAACAATTACACAAAGATTTGCTTTTAGTACAAGATTTAATACCAAAGAAAACCACAGTAAATGATATATTATCTCAAATGGAAAATCTAAATATTAACAAGACAACAGGAATAGATAGACTCAGACAACCAAAACCCCTAGCTAAATTTTACGTGCAAAAATCATGAGTAAAATGATAAGAAAATTTTCGAATAGACAACTAGTAGGACAGTCCTCCAAAACTTCTGAAAGCCCACAAGAAAATAAAATAACAGAAATTGTAGATATAAATGAAAATATAGAAATATTTAGGAATAATGCTTTAAATCTATTAAACCCTAAAACCTTATATAATACAAAGAAACTTCCCAAGAGATACTTGTATTTATAAGACACAAAAACGAAGAAATTGTAAGTTGTTTAGAAGGACAAACCATCGATTACCAATGGTGGACAAAGAATTAAAAATATTATTAAAACCAAAGCATATTAAATTAATACACACTCGGAATATTTGTAGTTGGAATAAAATCCCTTACTCGAAAACACTTAGGCACTAAAGCCCTGGTAACAATATATGATTCTAGATGGAAAAACACAAATTCAATAATACAATTAATGGAAATAGATATGAACAATAATGTAGGATTAGTATTCTTCACCCCTGATATGTTAATTGATAAAGAAGCTTTTATAAACAATATACAGATAGGAATCCAAACTAAAGGATATGAAGGATTTACAGGAAACAATCTTATAATATGTACTGGATTTTTAGGAGCCGGAATACAAAATTCAACCACTAATTATAAAATAAATATAAAAGATATAGTAGAAAGTATGGCTAGTAAAGGAGTAAAAGCCATAACACCCCCTAAAATAGACTCTTTTGAATATGCAGGATTACCATGGAACATTTCTCAAATAGTGCAAAACGATACACAAATGACAATAACTCCATCCCAACACTCAATGTATCAAACCGCTAAAGGAGAGACATTAATAAAATTCACAAATTATACAACCCTAACTCAACCTAAGACAGACAATCGATCTTGAATCAATTAGTGATTAAACAAAACAAAATGGATATCAAAAATACTTTAAAAGAAATGCACCAATCATTAGATAAATTAACAAATAATATAGCAATAATTACCAAATTAGTAGAAGAACAATGTAAAAAAGATATGTTAGAACAAGAAAACAAATTTAAGGTTATAGAAAAACAGAAAGAACTTGTTATAACCCCCGATACAAATATCACCTATGAATCTGACATAGAATTCGAATCAGAAATATCAAATATTATTAATACGGAATATGTTGTAGATCCTAGACGTGAGTATATACAAGAAATTATAGATAATATAAATAATGAATATATGGAACCACAAGAATCTAGAGCTAGTGCTTCACATCAACCTCACAATACTCACATACGAGATACAAAGAATGAGTACCGAAGATGGATCATCCGGAATGAATCTACCTAGACCATCTCGCACAACATAAAGATATATTTTGGTTACCGGGAAATACCAACAATTTTAATCATAATACACAATGGAAATCTAGAGGACAAAGATATCCTACCGATGAACCGATAATATTCCAGAATCATGAGCAAGGAGCTATATTAAATATAACACATCATGATCCACAAAAATGGAATGCTGTTATAGCTATTTGGAAACAAAGAGTTACTAATGATATTTATAAAAATTTTAATGTAGAAAATTTAACAACAGAAGAATTATTTGCTAGATTAGAAACATATTTAGGTGACTCTTAAAAGTGATATGGGAAAAATTTAAACAAGAATATCAACCCACATATCAATATTTAATAAATCTAGGAAATAATCCCTTCAATTTCTTAAATTATGTAGGCCAATTAGTCACTGGAAAAGACCCAAATTTAGGAAACACCACAGAGCAGGCTGATGCCTTAAAAACATTAGAACAAATGTCTTTAACAGATTATCGATATATTAAACAATTTTGTAATGATTACATGTATCATGGAATAAAATCTGGATTATATTTTAATAAAGAAATAAGTGACAAACTATTCTTAAAATTACCCGGAATATTAGGACAACAAATACTCGAAGCTTGGAATAAATTTTTAAAAGACAATGCTGAGCATATAACTAAAGCAGATATGCACGGTCTCGGTATAAAAATACAATTTATAATGGAAACACTCAAAGCTAAATGTGCAGACCAATTAGCACAAAAACAATTAAAGGGTGATAATAGCTATTGCGATATAATGTATGTCCCACAACAATACAATAGAAATATACCATTCTATAGAAAACAAGCTAAACAAAATAGAAATTACCAGAATTCTAAATACAATACAAATCTCACTAAAAGCCAAAATAGCTATACTAGTAAACCTCGAAAAACAAATTCCAATTACTCTATCCGAAAATCTACCGCTCGAAAACCATTTTTATCTCAAGATAAACATGTTCGACGATATGACCCTCGACGGACATATAAACAACAATTAAAGTGTTATACCTGCGGCAATACAGGACATTTTAGTAATAATTGCCCAAATCTACAAAATACATATACTCAGAATGCTTATTTAGTACAAAATACAAATCAAGCGTTATTAGAAATTGATAAAGATGTTTCCGACACCGAAAGCATTTATAGTATCATTACTATCCATGATAGGGAAGATATAGAACAAGAAGATCTTGAACAAAAACCAATAGAAGAATTATTCCACAACATCAATTTAAACCATATTTATTAAATGACAAGTTGTTCTCATAATTGGATAAACAACAAAGGCAACCTACAAATAGGATGTCTCTACTGTGGCTTTTGGCCATCTTTACAAAACCGGTATCAATGTAACAAATGTTATAAAGAAGCTCAGAACTCTTGCCTTACTGGCAAAACCTCTCCATTTTTACGCACACCCGAATATTCAAATATAACTCTTCTCTCACCTACCTCAACCCAAAACACACCAGTTATACAGACTCCCACAAAGACCTTCGATCTTCGATTAACACAAATTGAATCAAATAATGCACAACTTCAAACTCGCGTTTCCGCCCTCGAATCTGATATCGTCTCTATTAAATCTGACATTCAAACCATGCACACAACTCTACATACCTTAACATCCAAGGTCCAATATATTACCGACTTATTACAATTAAAACAACATTCTCAATCACCGCCTACCGAGCTCTACAACACTGAATATTCTACAAACTCTGACCCCGCTTCTTTTCCCACTTTCCAATGTTCACCTCACCCAACTTTACATACTCTTTTGGTCAAAGTCAAACTAACAATTCTTTCCACCAACAAAGAGATATTTCTTATAGCCCATGTTGACACCGGATGTACAAAAAACCTCCTTTCTTCCCACTTTATCTCTGAACATGATACTCAGCCCATATCCGACCCACAAACTACGCTCGCTATGGTATTGATAATATTCCCCATATATATACTCATCAACTCAAACCTTCCACAATTGCTTTTCGCAACCATTGTAAACAATATTCTCTTTCCTACCCCCTTGACACTGTTTATATCAAAACTGACATGCCCCCTTCTATCGATATGCTATTAGGCCTAAATTTCCTTTTAAATCAAAATGCGGGTCTTCTAATCACCAAAGAGGCCCTTCTTCTCTTTGATGGTTCTACCCTTACACCCACGGTTTCTACCAATGAATATCGCGCGTCACGCCGTCGCATCACCCAATCAGAGTCGGCAACTTCGCGTGGTGGAATCGTTAAGTCGACTTCCAAAACTCAAAAAACAAAACCAATTAACATTTCTTCAAACACATGCGCCTGTACACGAAATCAATGTGGATTACCTCCACTTCAATTACAATATAATGAACATATTGCAGAAACTTCTGAAAAAGGAACAATGAATGACTTCTGCATAATAGAACCTGAACATTTTGAACATCTAATCACAGGTAAATCTTTATATTATAGTCTTGACTCAAACAATGAAATCCAACAGATAATTAGAAATTTAGAAAAATTAGAAATCATAGCAAATGATAATCCACTTAAACATTGGAATGTTACAAAACCAATTTGTAAATTAGAAATAATTAATCCTGAAATGCGAATAGATACAGGACAGGCGAAATATACACCTAAAGATAATGAAGAATTTCTATTACACATGAAAGAATTATTAGAATATAAATTAATACAAAAATCAAATTCTCGACATTCTAGTGCAGCCTTCATTGTAAATAATCATGCCGAACAAATTAGAGGAAAAACCAGAATGGTAATAAATTATAAAAGATTAAATGATAATACACATGAAGATTCTTACAAAATACCTGAAAGAGATTATTTGTTAAGTCATATACAAGATTGTACAATTTTTAGCAAATTTGATTGTAAATCAGGTTTCCACCAAATAAAAATGCATAAAGACTCAATAGAATGGACAGCCTTTTCTACGACCTTAGGACATTTCGAGTGGTTAGTAATGCCCTTTGGTTTAAAAAACGCTCCATCTGTCTTTCAAAGACGAATGGATGATATATTTTTAAAACATAAGAAATTTGCTATAGTCTATATAGATGATATTTTAGTCTATAGTAAAACACCTCAAGAACATATAAGTCATTTGAAAATAATATTTGCCGAATTTATGAATAATGGTATAATTATTTCGAAAAAGAAAATGGAAATTGGTAAACAATACATTAAATTCTTAGGAATGGAATTAGGCAATGGTACTATTAAGTTACAACCCCATATTGCCACAAAAATACATGACTTTCCCGATAAATTAACATCTATAACACAAATTCGATCATTTTTAGGCTTAGCTAATCAAGCTAGACCTTTCATACAAAACTTAGGAAAATATTTAGGACCGTTACATCATAAAACTTCATCGAATGGCGAACACAGATGGAATAATCAAGATATTCTTCTTGTACAAAAAATTAAAAATCTTTTCTTAAATATTCCCTCATTAAGATTACCTACAGATAAGGATTATCGAATAATAGAAACTGATGGTTGTGAAGCTGGCTGGGGAGCTATTTTAAAAATTAAACCATCAGAACAACACCCTAAATCAACTGAAGAAATCAGTAGGTATAACTCAGGAAAGTTTAGTATAAAAACATTAACCTCTGTTGAATACGAAATTGAGGCCTTATTAAAAGGACTTGATTGTATGGAAATATTCTTAACAAATCGACCATTTACAATTAGAACAGATCATGAAGCCATAGTCAAGGCATATAATAATTTAAATGAAAGGAAAATACAACATAGGAGATGGGTTCTTTTAAGAAACCATTTTTATAATAGAGGATATAAAATTACAATTGAACATATAAAAGGTGTAGACAACAAAACTGCTGATTTACTATCCAGGATACACCAAATTTTACAGGACCCTGGTTAACCACCTTTATTTTATGATTACACAGAAGATGATATGATCCGAGATCTCATACAAAGGAGTAATACAACTCCGAACAAAGCTCTACAGACTTCTCCTCCGATAACCCCCTCACAATTATTGAATAATACTTTCTCACCACAAACACGGCGTTTACCTCGCCAAAGATAATGGGAACAATCGGTAATTCAAATACCAAAGTGCAGCTCGCACATTCCCTTCTTTCTCACCTCACGGAATTCCCTCTCCCCGAAAACTATAAACTTTGGAAAACATATTCTGTTCAAAAACTCTCACATGAAGTTTGAAAATAGCAATGGCTATATGATCGGTGATGAAGAGCAAATATGTTTGGACAACATATGGTACAATGCAAACAAGTGTATCACTCAACATAAAGCTATCTCGGGATTAGCCAATGCCATACATGTCTGCTGCTTTCCTATACGGACAATTGCGAACAAAGAAAGGCAAGGCGAAGTTCTACGTCGTCTACCAAGGACACAATACGGCATTTTTCTTGATTGGGAAGATGTTGCGAAGCTACAAAGGGTTATCCCACTCCTTTCTTCAAGGGATATGAGACCCTCGAACAAGCACGAGATTTTTGCCAAGTCGATGATTGGCCCAACATATTACGTAGATCCAAAACTACGTAATGCTCCTCCTCAACAACCTTCTTTCTCCAACATGGCTCGAGAGGAACACAACTTGTATACAATGCGAGCCAATCAAGAACAAAAACCGGAACTCTTGGATCAAGTAGCCAATTGTTCTATGAGGATAAGCAAGTTACAAATAGAAAATGCTACAAAAGAAAGACTAATTCAGCGATTAGAAGCTTCGAACAAAAGCCTCTTAGCTGAGCTACAACTTTACAAAGCACAAGATACTCCATCAAGAAACGAAGCTCAACAAGTTGAACAAGTATCACCAGGCTCTAGCTCACAATCACCAATGGAGGCCTTCAAAACAGAAATACTTGGAGAAATAGAAGCTCTCCTTCAACAAAAATTCACACAATACGGCGGAAGCTATCGTGGGCCCATAAACCCACAGACGAACAAGAAAGAACATTGACCCCACAAGAAGACACCGAGTATGAAATAGTACGACGAAGACACAACAAAGGAAAGTCTCCGTCAACATCACAAAATCTACTGGAAATGTAGATTGAACAAAGGGGTGATTCCCTAACCATCCGTCTCACACCCAAATGACGTTAAACTTAGGGATGGTTTTTGTGGACCTTAACAAAACCACAAGGATTTTGGCCCAATCCATAAAGGACCACATGGTTCATAGGACGACCATGTAAAACTACATAATTGTCCTTAACCCTCGATCCGGGCTACAACAGATCCATGCTAGTACCAAGCATGAAAAACATTGGGTAAACTAGGCCAGGCTAGTATAAAACCGGCTAACCCCGAACACGGGTTACAAAACGTAGTGTTCATCACACTTTAGCATGCTAAGGATAAAGGTATGCCGTGCAAGAACCCCGTCTCGTAGAAATATGGGTTACACACACCGAACCAAACCAATGTGGAAAACAGTAGTTTTATACTACATGGAATGCCACGAGGTGGTTCTTGAAGAAATACCAAATCTACGGTCCCCAAAGAGAAGTACAAAGCTGCATGCGTAGAGGGTGTTGCATGGGATCATTCTTTAATCATTAAAGTGACACCTCGGTGGACAATGTTGTAAATACCAAAAAGGGCTAAGGGTATTCTAGTACCCTGAAAAATGTACCTTAGTCCTTTTACTTCCATCTTTGTAGTAATTTGACAAGTGTAATAGTCAATTACAACTTAGCTTAAAATAGTGACATGTGTCTTTAGGAATAGGAGGCACCCTTTGCCTATAAATAGAAGTAGTTGGTGTAAGAAAAAGGAGAGGAAGGATAGCAAAAGGATGAAGGTGAAGGTGTGAAGTCTCTCTCTCTCTCTTCTTGGCTCTCTCTTGTATCAAGCTCTCTTGTAACATGCTTTTGAAGAAATAAAGACAAGTTTACATAATGGTATGTTTGGATCCTTTCTTCTCTACTTAGTATTTAGTTAACACTTCGGGGATCCCGAAAGGGAACCCTAAGTGGTTAAGATGTAGCTAATCTTGTGCCTGTGTTTTTATTCTTTTTCTATTAATTTCTTAGAGGAAGGATTTGAGGATGAAAGCCTACAGTCGTGCTTCTATCATCTCTCTTAGGCCCCTCTAAACTTTGACATCATGCATCATCATGCACTTTATATGTATATTTACTTCTTTCATTTCTTTCTTTAATTTCTTCGAGGAAGGATTTGGGATGAATAGCCTACAGTCGTGCTTCCTTCATCTCCTAGGCCCCTCGATAATTTTTCATGCATCTCATTAGACCACATAACCATAAATGGTCGGCTCGCCGCTAAATTTGGTGAAAAGTGGTATGCATTTCATCTCGTAAATTCCTACTCTTGTAAATTTTTGGTATTCATTTTTCTTAATCTTTCAAACACGTTTTAATTATCACAAGGATGAATCTGGCATAAATTCCTCCTGTAAGACCAGTTTAATTTTAGAAAACTATTAAGATCTGATGTGCTAGTCCTAAATTCCAACATAAGTCCCGCTTGCTGTGTGCGTCAGGGCAATTGGTTGTGGCTGGACATTAGCTCTGATAGACTTCTGAAAGCTAGGCATGGATGGTGCACCGAAAGATTCGGAGTAACTGCCTTTTAAAATTGTTGAAAAGATTAAATTTTTATGTGTTTTACTCTATGTCTTCACTTACCTAATAAGGATTGAGATCGTTAGGAATTGTGTATCTTATAAGTCTGTTCTAGACCTCTTCTTCTTCTACCGCCTCTTTGAACTTCTTCAAGCCGGACTCATGTTAAGGATCGATAGGAACGAAACCTGGTTTCATAATTTCTAATAGGTCCTGCCAAGGGGAAACCTTTGGACTGCAGAAATACACCAGCTAGCATATGCTATGTGGAGTGTAACACTGTAAGTGGTCCTTCCAGGAAGAGTTTCGACTATTCAGTTACAAAGTCTGTGACTTGGTTGTATTCTTGGTGACGGGACAGGAAGGTTGGTAATTTGGACAGCCGGATCACAAAAGCCCTGACCTTCAAAATATCTTGAGGGTTAAAAAAAAAAAAAAAAAAAAAAAAAAAAAAAAAAATCACGTGAACAAAGGTGAGGAGATTAAACGATTTGTTCGCTCCCGCCCGTGTGTGGCTCTCGCATACGCGCTATGTCACCCACGCACTCTTGATGGTATCATATATATATATATATATATATATATATCTTCTAGTATATATATATATATATATAAGTTTTGGGGTGGGGGTAAGAGACTAAAGAGACTAAAGAGTTGTTGTTGTTAGTTTTTTTTTTTTTTTTTTTGGTATAAAGATAAACTAAGCAGAAGTAGGCAAGGGTGCTGGGGAAGGAACAGGCTCCTTCAACCAACAAGTGGAAATAGGCCAATCCAACGCCGCCTCAAGCGTTAGGGCTTCCTGAGCCAAAGAGTGAGCCACTGTGTTGGCACTCCTTGGAATAAAACCAAAAGCACAAGACATAGGAGCTTGAGCTAATTGCCGAATATCCGAGATGACGTTCATCAGATATGCCGGAACACGAAGGGATGGTTGGGATAGCAATCGCACCACACCAAGACAATCGGATTCTACAATCACATGAATCCAACCCTCTTCGATAGCCCTCCACAAACCATGTTTAATTCCCAACGCTTCTCCCACCTCCGCATCGCCGAATACTAGTGGCATAGACCTTGCTACTACTGGTTCACCTCTCCAATCCCTTGCGATGAAACCAATACCACTAGCTCTATTGACCTTTAAAGCAGCATCTGAATTTATTTTGATCGTTCCTCTTCCTGGTGGACTCCATGAAGGCTGCCAAGCATGACTCCTAGTCTGATTAACATCTGCTGGAACAGCAGCTGAACCGTGTGCTTGAATGAACTCCTCAGCAGCCTTGGCTGCCAGCTGAATCACATCTGAGGGAAACCATTTGCCTGTATCATGCAGATCTATATTGCGAGCTCTCCACAAGTACCACAACACAAAACCTATTTGAGCTTCCATCCTTTTATAGTTCGCCTTGTCTGCTGCCTTATACCTTCCCCATTCAGCAACCCATTGATCCACAGAGTTGTCCGTCCTCACTTCAAAGCGCAGGCCTAAGCTTGATCCTAGCCAAACTGCTCTCGCAAAGGTACAATGAAAGAACAGGTGCTCTGTAGTTTCCAGCTCCCCACATCTGCAGCAAATACCATCTTGCGGCATTCCCCTATGGATACAATTAACACCTGTTGCTAAGGCTTGATTACAAGCTTTCCATAGCAAAGCACGTACCTTTGGTAAAGCGTTGAGGTGCCAAATCGTTTTCCATACTGATTTATCGACTAGGTCCCATTGCTTCCTCTTCGAAGTAGAAGCTTTCCGTGAGAGACCTTCCTCCTTTTCCTGAGACAGCAAGTGATATGCAGATTTGACAGAAAAATAACCCTTCTTATCAGCCATCCATAATAGTTGATCCTCGACTGGAAACATAGGAAGCTGTATATTTTGGATTGCCATTACCACCTCTTCTGGGAATAGCTCATTAAGTAGGCTTCTATCCCACATGCCCCTTGCATCAATGAGATCTTTCACTTTTGTATAACCTTCAGCAATTGGTACTGACTCCGGCACTTGCCATCCTTGTATTCCAGGAATCCATTTATCCTTCCATATGTGTATCCTATCACCGCTTCCCACCTGCCATGCTAATCCTTTCTTCAAAACCTCCCTCCCTATTAAAACACCACGCCAACCCCAAGAAGGAGCTGATCCCACCTTAGCCTCCATAAAACTACATTTAGGAAAGTACACATTCTTCATTACCTGAGCCCAATGCGAAGTAGGATTAGTTAACAGCTTCCATGCCAACTTGGACAGCAAGGCTCTGTTGTGAGTTGAACCGTCTCGAAAACCTAGACCTCCAGCCTCTTTCGATCTACACAGTCGCTCCCAAGACATCCAATGCGTTTTCTCCTTTCCATCTTGGGATCCCCAATAGAAATTAGCTGCCATCTGGGAGTTTTTATGGTGAAAGATCTCAGGCAGTTTGAAGTGGCCAGCAGCATAATTAGAAATGGACATGGCCGAACTTTTCAACAGCACTTCCTTTCCAACTGGGGACAACAGTTTTTGAGACCAACTTTGTATCCTCTTTTCCACTCTATCATTAATCTCATGGAAGACCTGCACTTTGGAGAGCCCAATTGTGGTTGGGAGACCAAGGTATTTGGTGGGTCCGTCGCCATATTTAATTTTGAAAATATGAGAGATCCACCGCCTGAACTTCGGGTGAGTGTTACTGGCTAAAACACAGCTGGACTTCGCTTGGTTTACTTGCTGCCCGCTAGCCTTACAATATGTATTGAAAGTTTTCTTGATTTCGTGAAGTGCTTCAAGCTGCAATGCTGAGAAAACTAAACAATCATCAGCAAACAACATATGGGACAAATGCATGCCTCGATTTTTTAGTTGAATGCCATGTATCCGACCGCATTCCTCACCCTTGCGCATCAGTGCTGAAAATCCTTGGGTACATAACACGAAAATTGCTGGGGATAAGGGATCTCCTTGCCTCAATCCACGAGTCGGTTTAATAGCGCATCGAATAGCCCCGTTGATAAGCATGGAGTACTCCACTGAACTGATGCAGGCCATAATGAGCTTAACAAAGTGGGGAGGGAAGCCAAAATGTGAGAGGACCCTTTCAATATACACCCATTCCAATCTATCATAAGCACGCCTCATATCCATCTTCAGGATCACCAGCTTTTTCTTACCCTTCTTCTTTTTTTTTACATAGTTAAACACCTCATGCGCCACCATCACATTGTCGGAAATGGCTCTCCCCTCGACAAAAGCAGATTGTTCAGGATCTATGAGATCAGGGAGAAAACATTTCAATCTTGATGCTAGGATTTTAGTCGCCACTTTCATATAAGTGTTAACCAAGCTGATGGGACGAAAGTGATCAACTTCCTCAGGGTTTGGCTTTTTTGGAATTAGGCTGATTAAAGTTTCATTGGCCTGTGCGCAGAGAGTATACCTGTTTCAAAAAAATTCGTTAGAAAAAGCAGTAACTCTGTTTTGATGAGGTCCCAGTATTTCTGTAGGAATAATGGAGGGAATCCATCAACTCCAGGAGCTTTGAGTGGGTGCATCTGGAAGAGAGCTGATTTTGCTTCCTCCTCTGTTGGAGGGAGACATAGGAATTGATTGTCCCGAGCAGCGGGGATCGGTTTCAGAGCCTGTAGAACTTCATTGAGAGCTTCTGAATCACAGCCCTCAGTTGTAAACAGCTCCTGATAGGAGTCCTTGAATGCAGTATAAATTTTAGTTTCAGACTCCGTCCAGCTACCATCAGGGAGTTTGAGTTTCATAACTCTGTTATATTGTCTTCTTTGTTTAGTAATTGCATGGAAATACCCAGTATTACGATCACCCGATGTAAGCCAATCGATCCTAGATTTTTGTGCCCAAAAGTCCTCTTCTTGGAGAAGTAGGTCCTCCAGTCTCTGTACCAAATAAGACTCCTGCTCCATATCTGCCTCCTCTATCGGTTTATTCTGAAGAGATTCTAATTGGTGCATAGTATTCTGAATATTTTGTTGCAAATTACCAAAAACTCTTTGATTCCAACTCACAAACTCCTTTCTGCACTGGTTTAATTTGTCATCCATGATATTTTCAGAATCTTCACTCGTCTCCTTCCTCCAAGCTGTGTTAACCAGTAAGTTGAAATCAGCATGCCGTAACCACATCGCCTGAAAACGAAAAGGCCGAGGTCCTCGTTGAGGTTTACCATCAGTGTTGATAATTAACGGACAGTGATCCGATCCCACAGCAGCTTTAACGAACACTAGCGATTCAGGGTAGGGAATACGCCAGTCCAGATTTGCGAGGGCCCTATCCAATCTGATGCGAATACCATCCTTACCTTTCCGTTTATTGCACCATGTAAATGCAGGGCCTTGTGACTGCAGATCCAGAAGATTACAGTGATCTACCATTTTTCTAAATTGAGAGATATCGCCGCTACCTTTGCATGTCCCTCCAGACTTCTCTTGCCATCTAAGAAAGGAATTGAAGTCGCCAGCTAGAATCCATCTTTGATTCCTAATATCGCCAAATTTTTGAATTTCTTGCCACAGACAGGTTTCTTTCGGAACGAACGAGTTCCCATATATGCCAGTAAAATAGAAGCCCATTAATCCCTGAGGTTGGATGAAAACATCAATGAAATGCTGAGAGCAACTCTGAATATCCACCTCGAATTCTTTCTTCCATAGTAAACACAGACCCCCCGCCAGTCCAGTTGGATTAACTACTATCATTCCATCCATTTTCAGCCTTCTGCGAAGATTGTCCACAGATTTTTTTTGTGCTTTTGTTTCCATCAAGAAAATGATATCCACCTTATTCAGACTTGAGAGTTTGCAGAGAGTTCGAACTGTTAGAGATCCCCCAATACCTCTACAGTTCCACGTCAGAATTTTCATTGCTTCCCGTGGGGATGGCATCCAGCATCCTCCACGGGGGTAAATGATAAAAAATGCTCACCTTCAACGAGCAAACTGCCTCTTAATTTCTCTACACTTCTTTGTTTCTTTGCCTTCGCTCTTGCCTTCAGGCTATGAGCGATCCGGGGTTTAGCTTGCTTGTTCACCTCCAGCCACTGGCCGATCGTTCTTTCCGGAAACAATTCACTAGGCATATCAGCGTCAGTATGTTCCATGTATTGAGTTTCTTGGACTTGACTGGAGTCGCTGAGCTGAGGAAAGTTTCCACTAGGTTCTGGGCTAGTAATCGGGTAGTGTAGCTCATTAGTATGGGCTAAGGAACTATGGCCCATAAAAGACTGGGACACGTTCATTAGGTGGGGAGGGACAGGTGTTGCTGGTGAGGTAGGGAAAGAGCATTCGGCTGATGTGGCTGTAGGCAAATTACCTTCTGATATAGGCTGTAGGCAAATTACTTTTCTTGGACTGTTGTTAGTTGTTACTTGTTGTATGGTTAATGGAAAAATAGAAAGAAAGTGGGTCCCAGTTCCGTCAGAAAATGGAGTCATTATTCTCATCCTTATCCTCAAAGAAAGAGAGAGAAAGAGATCGAGGTTGAACCGTTGAAGTTGAAGAGTGAATTTGTTAGGTGCACACTGCACCGTCTAGACTCGGAAAAGAAAAGTAGGAGAAGCATAATACCGCCTTCACCAAGTCTGTGGGTGGGAAGGTGGGAATGTGGGATTCGTGAGTCAGTGACCGTGTGGGGCTATCTGCTCGGTTGCTCTGCAGTCATCTCTGATGATATGATATTCATATTACAACTTAGAAGAGTACATATTTATTATTAATAATTTAAGCTTGAAAGTGAAAGTTATATGGTAATGGTTTTCTAATACCCATTTCTAGCCTACTATTTATTTAGAGTCAACAGGAGGTGTTCAGATAGGTGTTTTTTTCTTTTGGGGCTAGGAGGATCGAATTTCTCATCCAAGGGGGATTTTTATTTGCGGCAGCAACTGCCTGTTGCTGCCGATGGTCCTGATTTTGCCACATCATCAAACTTTAATTGGATGGTTGAGATTTAACTAATGAGGGTTTATGTGTAAATATTGATTTTTATTTTCACACTTTAAGATATTAAGTTTTATCAATTTACAACCTTACGTACCTCATTCACCCGATACCCAAAACCCTCTTTCTCTCATTCAAACTTGGAACACCGACGCTGCTATTTGGAAGAGAAACACCGGTGACAAAAGGCCAAACCCTTTCACTGTTGAAAGTTGAATTAATTCAATGATAAACGGAAAACCCAACTTTCTTCACCCACGATTTCCTCCATTTATTCCATTCTGTTCGGTTGATCACAAGTTCTTGATTGAAATTTGAAACAGTAAAATTATAATTTCTATCTGCGAAGAGGACTACAGATGGAGAGTTTTGCGGAGAAAAGGAAAAGATGGATGGTGAGAAAGACGAGAAAAGAGAAGAACACGACCCCATTGGATTTCCCAATTCTCATTTCAAATCTGTGGCTGCTTCTTTTTTTTTTTTTTTTTTTTTTTTTTTTTCTTTTTCTCTCTCGACTCTTGCTGTCTTCCAAGAGTGGAATTCTAGGATCGATTTCCCTCCCTCGCTTTCCTTCTTCCTTGTTTTATGGCTTTCATCGTTCTACTCTTCTCTGATTGGTAGCTGTAGCGAAACGAAGGGATTAAAATCTCTTCCTTGGGTTCAGTCCTGGCTTCTTCATCTCCATAAACAAACTCAACACATGGATTCTAGTACATGAGTCAATGTGAATTTCTTTCTGGGTTTCTTGTTTTTATTTTTTGCTTCTGGTTTATGGTTTTGTTTACGGATGAGGTTAAAGGGTTAAGATGTGTCGAAATGAAATGGGTTTGTTTGTTTAAATCAGTTTTCTTTGACGGCCAAATGAATATATGTCTTAGACTCTGATTCAATTCATGGGTTAGATTTTTCCGAATGCCTAGGGGATCATGTCTTTCTAGTCTCTGATCCAAACTTTAGATTCAACCGTAGGACATGAGAGGAAACAGTGAATACCAATAAGGCAATAACAGTGGATTCGAAACTCATCAAATCTAATGATTCTTTAAGACAATGAATCCCTGCTGACCTTCAACGGCCGGAGTTATATCATCGGCGTGCTCTGTTTCTCTCGGAATCTTGCTCCCAAATAGCAGCGTCGATGTGAGTGAGAGAGATAGGGTGTTGGGTATCGAGTGAATGAGGGACTTAAGGTTGTAAATTGATAAAATTTAATTCTTATAATGTGAAAATAAAAATCAATATTCACACATAAACCCACAATAGTTAAATCTCACCCATCCATTTAAATTTTGGTGACATGGCGAAATCAGGGCCTGCTGCTGCCGCAAATAAAAATCCTAGAAATGCTACCTCCCAAGAGCTACAACCTTCCAAATAAAGCACGCCTTGTGCTTACTAGAATCGATTCTTACAAACAAGTAGGTTTTGGTTAGAACAGGTTACAAAAATAGGTCGCTTCCACTTAAAAATTAGTCTTATAATGTGAACCATTTATTAAGAATATCACATGTGTCAAACTGTGGTGTTGCACCACTATGCACAGTAGACCATTTTTTTCCCTCGAAAGCTGGAACGAAGAAGAACGAAAATCTACCTTTCCCTCGATTCGGCATTTCAAAATGTGATCCTTTTGAGCCAATTTGGTTTGAAACGGAATTGAGCCAAACTGGTCTACCTACCGGTTAATTCACTTAGAGCCTGTTTGGTTACATGAGTCTAGAGATTTCAAATATATGGAGTCATAATTTATAAAATTAAATGTTTGGTTGTAAAATGAAATCTGTGGATTCATCCTAAAAAATTATTTGATCGACATGATTTTTATGAATGTGCAAATGTATAGCTTTTTGAAATCTTTGGATTTCACCCCTTACCCATAAATATACAGATTCACGTTTTTAGTGTAAAAAGGTGATCTCTAGATTTCATGAATCTAAAGATTTTTACAACCAAACGGGTATAATTCTCAGATTCATGAATCCAAAGATTTCAAATCTCTGGATTCATGTAACCAAACAACCCCTACAGAAATCTGAGAACACCCACGTGCAGATGCACGTGAGTCATTACTAGGAAAATCAAATGAGATGAATTAATGAAATGACGGAATTAACTAATCTTCAATTTTGTTGTTAGAAACTCGAATCGTTCTTCAAATTAGTTCCTCAACTCTCTCTTTCTCCGAAACGGCTTCTCTAACATGCACTGACGTTCTCCACAATAAAATAATCGGTTTAGGGCAAAAACGGCTTTAAATATAGGATCCACAATGCAAAATCTCAAAAATACCCAATTTCACTTGCGGGGACTAGGGTGGGTCACCTAGGATGGTTGCCAGGGGCTGCCTATCCAATCGATCCACTCCTAGAACTACTTCTAAAGTGGTTTTTCTTAGGTGTTGTTCAGTGACACTGTCATACCACTTAGCACACACTATTGGAGGGTCTTACTTAAATTTGGTAACCTTTCAAATGCTCCGTTTGTGAATCCTAATCCACCTTCCTAGTCCATCAAAGTTTGTGTTAAATCTTCTTCTGAAATTTAGTAAGACTTCAACTTCTTCATCCCTACCATCCAAATCCGTTGGTTTAAATTCCGATCCAACAATGTCATCTTAGATGATCCACAACTGTGAATGCTCTTGTTTCGAATTCTTGAACCTACAGTATGGGTTTTGGATTAAAATCTTAGGGGATTTCAGATAAAGTTTCCTAATCCATAAAATAGAATTCCTAAGTGCGTTAGATCCAATGATCCATAGTGAACATCTCACTCTATTTAAACCCTTCATCCACCTCGGTCAAGGTAACAAATACTCGTTTTCCCTTCCTACTTTGAGATTCTTCAGTCTAAAGCCTCTCTTAACCTCTCTTGATCTTTTCTTAGCCCTATCTATGGGACAACGTTGTGTTCCTTTCTAACTTGGAAGTCAGAGACAGCGCACCGCGCTCACCTTGGTTGGCTGGTTAACACGTTCGTTAGTAGACCGGTTCGATCCATCAGGCAAGTTGGTTTTGGATGTAATAGCACCATGAAATTCTCAATCTATGAGAAATGCTGATATGAGATCAATAAATTGATATTTTCTCGTTACTTTTATTAATATTTTTCAATTAGATCCAACAAATTAATCGGAATGCACCGTAACATTTTCAATTCATGATAAACGTATTTGAAGGGCTAGCATGGCTCTTTTTGGTATCAATTATCATTTTCAATTATGAGTTTTTTTTTTTTCATTATTTTAAGTTGTTTGGTATTTATTATCAGTTTTATTTTTATTTAAGATAATAGAAAAACTTTCAAAATTCATAATGAACTTTTTGTCTATTATGAATTATGATGAGAATTTCATTCTCTTCATTTATGCACAAGTTTACTTAAAAGTTTATAGTTAAGTTGAGGGTAAAATAGTCAATACACGTTTTTTTAATAAAAATCATACTTTTTCCCTTTGTTTTTTTTGTACAAAAGGGAGACTTATTAAGCCAGGGGATGGGGATATTAATATGCCTTAGCAAGAGTCAAACCCACGACCTCTCCACTAAGAATTGTTAGTTTCACCACTAGAAAAGCTTTGAGTTGGTATTTTTTTCCTCTTTTATTACTTGCTCACTATTATTTACTAACAATTTTCAATTTTTTATTTTGATACGAAATTTATTTTTCATTCTATAACTTATTTTTGACAAAATTCACCAAATCATTTTTCATTATTGACCAATAATGAATTATTGTACTTATTTTTTGGGTAAATATCACTTAACTCCCCTCTTAATTGAACAAATAACATTTACACCCCCTCTTAGTTGGATAATATCACTTACCTCCCCTCCTACCTAGCAAATATATCAAACACCTCCGCTCTGTTAACTTTCTCGGTTAAATTTAACTTTTACCGTTAATATTTTTCTAACACCCTAAACTATCCTTGACTACAAATATTTTTTTATTTTAAACCATAAATTACCGTAATCACCCTAAGAGTTAAACTACTAAATTACCCTTAATTAAAATAATTATTAAAAACCAAAACACCATAGTTAAAATCTAAAATATCTTTAATTAATAAAAGCCGAACATACCTTTTTATTTTTTTTTATCAAACAATTAAAATAACACGTACTACTATCAAGTAAAATAAAAAATGCAATTAAGAAAAAAAGGGTATGTTGATAAATTAAACACGTCTACTATTTTTGGGGTTTTTTTTTTCTAATTGTTTGATAATTTATTTTTTTTAATATGTTGTGCTTTTAATAATTAAAGATAATTTGGGTTTAAACTATGGTGTTATGGTTTTTAACAATTATTTTAATTGATGGTAATTTTGTATTTTAAATTCTAGGGTGATTACGGTGATTTAGGGTAAATAAAAAAATATTTTAAAGGTAGTTTAGGGTTTTAGAAAAATATTTAACTATAAAAGTTAAATTTAACCGAAAAAGCTAACAGAGGGGAGGTGTTTGATATATTTGCTAGGTAAGATGGGAGGAAAGTGATATTATCCATCTAAGAGGGGGTGTAAATGCTATTTGTTTAGCTAAGAGGGGAGGTAAATGATATTTACCCTATTTTTTTTTTAAATAGGCATAATAGAGAATGTGAATTGATACAAAAAAGAGCCTTAGTTGGTAGGGTTGCAATAGGGTCGGGTTAGGTTGGACTTTTGCAATCCCAAGCCCAACCTATATATTTTAATCAAGTTCATTTTTGTCCTGACTCTAATTCATGGCCAATGATTATTATCTTTGAGCAAAGCCTTAAAGGGTCAAATCAAGTCAATTTCGGTCTTGATTGGACCTGTTTTTGGCCCTGTACCTAGCCCTGGCTCTGACCTTGATTGATCCTGGCTCTGATTGGTCCTAACATTATCCATGTTTCTAATTCATTGAGATCAAACATTAAAAAAAAATTAAGGTCATAATCAAGGTCAAAATTAAAGCCAACATCAGGACAAAAAACAGGGATGGGTTACGACAGGCTCGTCCTTGGCCCTAACCCGCCTTCAAGGCCAACCTCTTGAATCCAAACTCTATTCGGACTCAAGACCGGTTAGGGCCATCATGACCAAACTTTTAAAGACTAATAATGTATTGATCAATAAATGAGATGAAAAGTCCAAATCTTTCTTCTATAAAATAGTTACCGCCCTTGTAAAAGTCATGGGTTCAAAAAACAAATTCATATTCCATTTGGGAGAAAATTTCATATATCTCTCAAATAATTTGGCAAAATTAGCAGCTTGATCGCGCTCCCGTCAAAACGTGGTCAACCAATGGTCATAGTTGGACAGCTAATCCTGAATTTAACGACCTCTTGTGTTCGTCATTGGCATTACTGGTCGAAAGACGATTGGACATAACTTCTACCACATCAGCAAAAGATGACATTTCTTGCCACGTCATTACATAAGATTGTTTTCACCGTTTAAAGACCAATGAGGTTTGTTTGAAGATGCTGTTTCGTTTTACTTGATTCGTCTCCATATTGTGAAAACCACTGAAACTCTACTGTCCGAAGGTAAACAATAAAAAGGGTAACGTAAGCGTTCTTTACCTTTCTTCCTCCTATCCTCCGAAGAAAGATCGACTTCTGCATCGTTTTCCGGCGAGAGACAACCAAGAAAGACAGACAGAGAGAGAGAGAGAGAGAGAGAGAGAGAGAAAAGGGGAGAAAGAATGCATTCCTTCGGTTACCGGGCGAACGCTGTGCTTACTTTTGCGGTGACAATCTTGGCAGTGATGTGCGCAATGGCTTCTTTCTCTGACAATTTTAATAACCCTTCTCCCATCGCCGATGTCCAGGTTAACAGTAATTGCTCTTCTCCTCTTTTCTCCACTGCAAATCTGTGACCCTTCCTTTCCGATTTTGTCTCTTCTGATCTGACTGACTTGATTAGAAATTCTTGATTTTTATAGGTTCTGAACATTAACTGGTTTCAGAAACAACCAAATAGAAATGACGAGGTAATATTTCTTCCCTTTCGTTCTTTTCGTTTTCTCAGCAGACTTATATAGAGTAAATAATTAGGGTTACCTGGGAGTGTCTTATAAACTTTTGAATACGCACTAGGTCACGCTTTAGAATGGTAAATGGCTTCAAGGCTTTCAGAGAATTTGGCGATTCTTGCTACACTTTTTAGCTAATTGGGTCTGTAAATTTGTGACTTGCTGGATTTTTGCATGATTTTGGAAGCTTAGTCACCTGGAAGGCTGCAGATATTGAATTTAGAATCTGGTGGGTTCCTGGGGGTTTGTTATTTCTAGTAATAACTTGTTCAATTCTTTTGTGTTGAATTATAAGGCTAAAAGAATGGCTTAGCATTGTGCCCCTACTTATCTCTGTTTTGGATCAGAGCAGCAAAAAATAAATAAGTTCACTGATAAGTTACTGGTGAAGCAAGCAAGCCAGTCATGACTCATGACTGCGGTCTATGGTAACCCCACTCCTATTGAAGACACTAGTTTTACAACCATATCCTTTTACTTCATAATAAACAAACAATCTGTAGTAAACAGAGCAGATGAATCCCAAATATTAACCTGTGCTGAATAGACTGAACCTCTCGTTATGACAGCTGAAATGTAATGTCCTAACTGTAAACTTATGTATACAAACATACATGCCCCAACCAAAATGCAAATGGTTACAATCTGTAACAAAATCAAATGCTTTCTTCAGAAAGTGAAGATTCAGCAACAACAGAAAAATAGCCTTTAAATCTTTCAGCTTTGATTGAAAATCCCAAAAAAATTTGAGAGAAGAGAACCAGACTCCAGGGGCAACATTGCGCTTGAAAAAGAGATGTAGATTAGCTCCACATTGCACTAGGATGTTATGCATCTGCAAGTGATATTAATTCCCTTAAATTGTGGAAACATGTGTCAATCCTCAAGGCAATGCTTCAACTGAAGGAGTAGCAAGCTTTCCTCATGCCAATAAATCAGCAATCCCTAGCCCCACCATTGGTGATATAGATCTGTGGTCTGGTTACTGCTGATGTCTTCATCATTCAACTAGAGACATTTTTGCTGGAATCTACTACTGATCTGTCATTGATCATAATGTAGAGTGGTTCTTAGTTGAACTTTCTCTGCATTAGTCCTCACGAACTCCTTTTTGGAGTATGTCAATCTCCTCCTAATAAAATCCAAAAGTATATCATCTTATCCTACTTAAAAATCCTAGTTGCAAATATTTTTCCTTAAGAACTTGCTATGAAACATAACCGACCCCAACCAGTCCAATTGTCCTTCCCCATTGTATCCCTCTCCTCATCTCCCACTACCCCCATTTAGTATTGAAAACATTCTTATCTCTTGTGCCTATTGGGAAAACCCTCCGTACTATATTTTGCACTGAACAACAGCCTTCCATAAAATCTTAGCCTACAAGAATATGTGTAGAGATTGATGGACATTGCTTTCGTTTTCTTACATCAATTTTCTCTTAAAATGCAGAGGGATAACTAACATGCTTGGCATGATAGTGGCCTTAGCGAAACAGTAATATCTGAAACAAGTATCTGAAACAAGTAGTACAAAGTCTCTGCTTCTTTGTCCATCTGGTCTCTCACTTGACCTTGTGTGGTCTCTGAAGGTGGAAATTCTGAAGGAGACACTGATTTTTTTTTTTTTTTGGAGGACTTGGGACTATCAATTGCATGATTATCATTCACAGTCACATCTTTAATGTGGGTTTTCTAATGGGCTTCTTTAACTTTTTTAGTTGGTATTTTTACCAGTTGTATGCATTTGACACAACTGAGTGATCTTTGCATTATATTCTGATCCCTCATTCTATTATAGAGGTAAATGAAACTAGCCAGGGGTAACATCATGTATTCATATGATTGCCTTTTGAAATTATTCTTCAGTTGAATGACTAAAGATTTAATGAACGAAAAGTGCATGGTAGACCGTGAAATGGCACCAGGCTATTCAGTCTGTCTAATGATTATGGGTTTTATAGTGCCCTAAATTACAAATTGCACTCTCAAAGTTACAAGTTGCACGCTCATCACTTTCCATCCAAGATTCTGCTAAGTTGAGAATGAAATGTCCATATTAGCCTCATTATGGTAATAATAATCAATCTACCTTCATAACTCCATTTAAACCCTCTCACACCCAACCCTTAGGTGGGTGAAGAATTAAACCCAATGACCAACAAAACCACAGCGTGTCCAAGGTTTGCAAAAATTGGTAGTTGCGAGTTAATAATCAAGTCAACTTGTTTTCTCTCTTACGAATATTTTCAAAAATATTTTATGCGGACTTCAAGGCTTTCAACACCCCAACCTGTTGTACATAGATGGACACCTGAGTTGGTAATTCAGTGATATCTACAAAAACGGGAACATTTCCAGGTCGATCTCTATGGGTGGAATTGGGAAGGGGTTCAATATATGGTTGATCTTATTAAAGAAGGCAGTTTAAGTTGTCTAAAATGGAGATCTCAAAGATCGTGAGATATGCCTTCACCGGAGATTGAGATTTTTCGGCAGGGACAGTGAGGGCGGTGGTCACTGACAGGGGGAGGGTTAGGGTGGTTTTTGGGGGTGGTGGTGGATAATTTCCGGTGAGATTTAGGTAGAAGATGGGTGAAGGGATTATCCCTTTACCCACCTAAGGTTGGGTGTGAGAGGGCTTAAATGGGGATACATCGATCATTATGCTATAATGAGGGTAAGATGGACATTTCACTCCTAACTTAATAGAATCTTGGCTGGAAAGTCATGAGCGTGCAACTTATAATTTTGAGAATGTGCAATATGTAATTTAGGGCACTAAAGCGTGCGATCTGTAATTTATTCAAAAACCTTTTATAACCAATAACTGACCTTATAAAACATTCTCACTAGAGAGGCCGCCCTAAGATAAAAACTAATCAATAAACCTGTACCTAAGCATTTTTTTAACCTTCCCTTTCCATTTCCATACACAACATTGCTGGCCATGCTTCTCATTAACTTTATTGACATCGTTGTGACCTCTCCCATTCAAACATTATTCCTTCTTAACGATTTAGTGCTCATCGTCATTGCCAGATAACGGTTAGTTAGCTGCAATAAGTCCTCGGCTTGGAAGGTCACTCATACTGTGTTGTTATGCTTTCTTTTTATTTCCTTTTTATTTATTTTCTTGTGCTTTGTGCTCTTCATGATCATTTGGACAGTTCGTGATCATTTTTATTGGTGCAATGTTTTTACTTCAGTTCAAGGCTACATGTTTGATTTTCTTTTATGCAGGTCAGCTTGACGTTGAATATATCTGCCAATTTACAATCAATGTTTACATGGAACACAAAACAGGTGATTCAGTTTAAATAGATTAGCTTGTGACTTTGTTTTATGTTAATTGGTTTCTTAGTTTTTGCTATAACATCAGTACTTAAAGATGCTGTACCATTTCATATGCCTTGACGTCCAGCCTACTTATTGTCATTCCCATGCTTTCCCAGTCGGCGTAAGTACCAAGAAGCAAACAAGACAATAATCATAGTCTTCCTAGATTTCAGTAGGTACAAAAAAGAGTACCTTGATTGTTATGTATCCAGTAGTTGAATTTTTTTTTTTTTGGGGTGGGGGGGGGGGGGGGGATGTTGTTTAGTTTCTACATTGGTGTATAACTGTAAAAGTCATCTGTTTCAACTAATTTTACTCTATTGATCAATTTTGGACCTAGACATGAGTTTAGGATGATAGAGTTCTGAAAGCATGCTACCTACTGTTGAATCTGGTTCTGCTTCCCCCAAAGGTGGTGTATAACACTACCTGATTCACTAACACCCCCCCCCCCCCCACTCCCACCCCACACACATCACCAGGAAAAAAAAACCATACAATTAGGGAGGTACCCTGTCAGGTTTCAGAGGTGGGGTCCAACCTGAATGTGTGGTGGGGGAGGTGGAGGGCAATGTTATACCCTACGCTTGAGGGGAGGTGATCCCATCACCCTACTGGTGGCCATTTGCTGCTCTTCCCCTGTGCAGCAGTAATTTCTCACTTAACTGAGAACTTCAATGCAGTCCTTTCCTAACCTAAATTCCTTGTTCTCCATTATTATAACCAACCCTTGCCTGACATATTTTTGGGAAGCTCATGAAATAAGACCGTAGAAACTGAAAATGTTCTCTGCTATTTTCCTTTTCTGTCTTCCCAACTTCTCCATGTAGAATTTTTTTTCCTCTTCTTTCTTTCTCTCTTTTTTTTTTTTTTTTTTGTGGTGGGGGGGGGGGGTTGGGGTAAATTTCTTCCTGCTCCTTTAATACTTGGAAGTTAAAAAGAATTCAACCTGAGTGCATTACTGTTGTGTCTAAACACAATAGTATGCGAAATGACTGCCACTACCACTGGGTTTTCCACCTTTCCATGGAGACATGATGGTCATTTTGCATGCCCATGTGTGGGCCCAGGGGCATTGCACCTCATGCGCGCACATGAAGTTCTTTCTGCCTATTTGAAGTTACATCTTTTAGTGCCTGACTATTTTCTCATTTATGTTTTATTGGATTGATGTCAAAAACACTTTGTTTTGCTTGCCAGATGTTCATTCATGTATTTCAAGCCCTGGATGAGAAGTCTTTTTTTCCTTTTTTGGATGAATGACCTGATGAGAAGTTGATTATACAGTTAACCTACAATCTGATTGGTTGTCTCTGTAAATTCAGGTTTTTGTATTTTTAGCTGCTGCAATCTGATTGGTTGTCTCTGTAAATTCAGGTTTTTGTATTTTTAGCTGCTGAGTATGAAACCCGGCAGAATCTCCTGAATCAAGTAAGTTTGCTTCATCTACCTGACATATATCTAGACTTTTCAGTTGGTGCTGTAGCAAGACCAGAGCTACTTTTACATTTGTCGTAGAACTATGGGAATTTTGTAACCCTTGATCCATTAGGTTTTAGAACATTGTTCCTGCCGTACATAAAGGCTAATATACATGTCTGTTGTGTCTTTAAGGTTTCGTCTGAGTATGATTCTGTTTTCTATAACAAACTCTCTTTTTTTTTTCATTACTCTGTCCACTCAAATGTTATTATCCAACTCTGGTCTTCCGCTCACTGCTGCACTGGCATCTATTAATTACGTTTTTCAAGTTAATTTAATTTATTTTTTAATTTTTTTTGTTGTACCACACTGAAGATGGTGAAGCATTGACTTAAAGAGATTTCAGGTCCCTCATGACTTTATACTTATCTCTTATCCTTCCTTTCTCAAGTTTGAGATTTGGGTGAGTCAGTGATGTTTCATGTGGAGCCACCGAATGCATGAATGCTTGCTTGTAGGAATATTTGAAGAACAAAACCTGTTAGCCGAACGCTTTGGGTTATGATATATGCTTACCAGACGCTTCTGTTCCATAAATTCAATATCCTTTGGGTTTTGATTGTGTGTGTTATTGACAACTGGAGACCTTACCACCAAGCTAGGAGTGGCTCTTTTCTGTCAGTGGTTGATAGCACTTATTGGTGAAGATACTGATGGTCATAATAGCATTTATCATTAGGGTCTTCTTGATCTGGCATTTGGAAAATAATGATAACTGCCTGGTCATGTGTCTGCTGGGTCATCATGTAGCTATGGTCTTGAGTTGATATTGTTGAAGAACGTATACTCTATAAGAGGTAAAACCAGATGTTTTTATTAATTCCTCTCCAGTGGTTTGGTAGCACTTGTTTGTTAAAGATAGTAATGGACATCATAGTATGTAAGAAAAATTACCAACTTGACCCTTAGCCCCACTGTAATATTTGGTTATTTACTAAAATCTCCCTTTGGGGGAGAAGGATGGATTGTTAGTGTGGACGATAGATGCTAAAAATGAAAGTGTTCGCAACGCATACCGAAAGGGTACCAATTAAGCCGACCATTAATGACCGGTAGGTCCTTGAGCGGATCCCACGTTAGCCCCAAGTAGGTCTCTAACTAGAAAAGTAAATGCTTGAGCTTGAGAAGCTTCTGGCCCGGTTACCATAACAGTCTGTTGTTCAGGTACTTAGAAAACAATGATAACTACCTAGTCATGTATCCCTGATTTTATTTTTATTTTTATTTTTTTGAACTTTTGATGGTATATACTCCTGAGTTGATATCCTTGAAGAATCTATACTGTATGAAAGGTAAAGCTGGTACAAAGAGGTTAAAATACATTGTTTTTCAAGAACAAGAAAGTTGCAAGTCATTTTAACTTTTAAGTCCTCAACTGCAGTACAAAGTGGTACTTCTGAGGATAGATATTTTGAACGATCTTGTGAATTCACTATTCAGCGATTATTTTTCATTAAGTTTTCTGCTATAGAAGAATGTCGTCCAATGCTTTTTTTGATTTAAACATTTTTATTGAACAGGTTTCACTGTGGGATGGTATTATACCATCTAAAGAGTACGCTAAGTTCTCAATTCACACAACAAACAAATATCGTTTTACCGATCAGGTAAGGCACTTGCATGCAACTTTCTCTTTCCCTCCCTCGTCACTGTCATTTTGCACTGGACAGTTTACATGTCATCATCATTGGTCGCTCATTTTCCTTTTAACTGTGCACAAACTAATGCCTTGCTGTATCTGCTATCTTTCTCAATTATGTAGGGAAGCAACCTCCGAGGGAAAGAATTCAACTTGACACTGCACTGGCATGTCATGCCCAAGACTGGCAAGATGTTTGCTGACAAAATAGTTATGACTGGATACCGTCTTCCAGAGGAATACAGATAATGAGGGCTTAACGGTTTCATGGTGACTTCGTCTTCCTTATTGTTTCCCCCCTTATATGCAAGATATAGAGTGACTAACTTTAACTATATTTATGAGAATGAGAAAAGTAAATGCAGATTAGGGAGATTTTCAGGTCAGGGGAAGGCTAGGAAAATGATAAGGTTATTGTTCTGGTCTCATGTATGCATTTTGCAATTCAACCATATCTCTCAATCCTAGAAACAGTGAGTTTTTCAGGAAATAGAAGATTTAAAGCTTCTCCTTCTCCTTTCCCTTTTTTCTGATTCTGATGTTAATTATGTTTGAACCACAGGTATGGGTGATGAACATGATAGGATATATTATTGACTGTTAGTGATCTTGGGGAAAACTTTGACCAGTTAGTGCTTAGGGACTAGGTGGGATTAGACAGCGACACTGGTTGGCCATGATTTATTCACTTCTTTTAAACTTTATTGCCAGTTTCATTCAGTGAACCCATCCCTTATTGGATGTCCACATCCCTCATTTTCATTCATTTGGATGTTCGCATCTGTCATTTTCGCTCAAACTGCCTTTACTTGCAAATTTTGAATTGGTCAACAGGGACTTCTATAACTTTATCTTCATATGGGCCTGTCTCTAATTGGTGGATTGTTTGGGTTGTGTCAAGGAGGTAGGCTTTTATCTTAAAGAGATTTTTACACGTAGATCCTTTTAGTAGACCATAAACTAATGTTGGGTCCCCTTAATGTAATATATTACGTGTGAGTTTTAAACAGACTAACATCGTTAGCTGCTGTTAAGTATATTTAAATTTCAAACGTGAAAGACCAAAGTGCCCCTTAGGTTATTTAATACATCGTGTAAATATATGGTTTTAAAAAGAGATAATTTGTCATTAAGCATTAATTATATATATATTCAAGAAAAAGAAAAAAATTATAATAACACAATGTATTAAATAACATGAGGGGCATATTTAGTCCCTCTATGTTTGAAATTTGAATATGCTTAACGACGACTAACTGTATTAGTTGTTGGTAATATATTGCACCAAGGGGACACAACATTAGTTTGTGGTCCACTAAGGGGACCTACATGTAAAAAAAAAAACTCTTATCTAAATAAAAGCATCTAGGGGTGCATGTTTGGCCCTAAGCCTAAATAGGGGCTTGGGCTCAAGATTTTGGCCTTGATGGCGTGTTAGAGCCTAGGGCCAAGGGCGGGCCCTGGTATTACTCTTTGGCTGTCAGGCATATCCTGACTCGACCCTAATTTTTGGCCTTGACCCTGGCCTTGATTCTAGCCATAATTTTGTCCTTGATATTTGATTTCTATGAATTAAGAATATGGTCAATTAGGGCCATGGCCAAGTATAGGGTCAATTCGGGCTAGGGATAGGGCCAGAGACAGGGCTAATCAAGGCCAGGGACATGGCCAATTAGGGCTAGGGATAGGGCCAAAAACAGGTCCAATCAGAGTGGGAATGAGCTTGGTTTGGTCTTGTACGTCTTAGAGTTAGAAACAATAATCATTGGCCCTAAATTATGGTCAGGGCAGAAATGAACTTAAATTATAATATATAGGGCTGGACTTGTGATACAAAAGCATCAAACACTTGAGTGGCTATCAATTTTGGTTTTATTATTATTATTATTTTGATTGGGGTGGGATATGGTATTTATTTTGTTAAATTTTAGAGCAAGACTCGATTTTTCAATATCATCATAATGGAGATGTGACGAAGTTAACAGGGTGGCAGCACTAGTTCACATTTAAAGCAAAATTTGATTGCTGAAAAGAAAATATTGGAAGCTTAAATCTAAATGTTTAGGTGGGTTTTTAAAAAAAAATCAGGTTTACTTAGCAATTAAAAAAAGGTGAACCTGTGCCTAAGGCTTTCATACAAGCAGAGTTTGAAAGAATAATTTTCTTATCTGGTCTTACTCCAACAATTTTTGTAGTTTAACTATTTTGACGTCTTAATCTTAGGGCTAAAACTATGATCCAACAACTGCAAATCTATCTAGAAATACGACATCAAAATGGTAAAGTTGTTGAATCATCACATAGAGGATTGGTTTTAATATAATAATTAAGAAGTGACTAATGGATCCAATTTCCCTTTAAATTAGGCTACCTACCGGTTCAAAAAATAATAGTAATAATTTACAAAGGAAACATTGCAATTGAGTTTGATTTTTATTCCCCTCATTTTCTCAGTATGTGCTTCCATCGATCTTCAATTTTATTCTTTTAATGTGTCGTTTGGTCAGATATCCAAGTCAGCAATATCTATACAATATCTTAATGAAGCAAGTTGATTTGACTCGAAATATATTTTAGAGATTACATTATAAATTCTTCCTTTCAACTTCAACAGAATATAATATTTCATTTACATTCTCAAAAGATATTTTAAATCTAAAACAAATGTCAAGTGAAATCTAAATAGAACTAGATTTTGGAGTGCAATTAGAATAATCAACATCTTTTGATGGTTTAACCAATTGACTGGAATCCAAATGAATGAAAACTAAATCCATTGTCAATTCCACTCAAATTGTCTTCTTAATTTGCAGATCAATTCAGCTCTTAAAAATCTTTTTCGAAACTGATTCTCTTCTTTTAGATATCTCAAATAAATCTTTTGTTTATGTAATTTTTTTTAAACCATTTTCCTTCTGTTCCAAAGGATTCTAACAATGTGATAGATTTCTTCGTTTCTTTTTTGGTACAAGAATTTCGTTTACGCCCGGATTACCTACCGGTCAGGGGAGAAATATGTACTGTCTCGTTTCTTGGTGAGGTTCATATAAGACTTATTGGTGGTCACATCTTTAATTTTTTTTTATTATTATTTAGATGTGACTTTCATCATTATGATGAAGAATCATCGAAAGACTGTATACTGCTCCCTCTGAGAGGTGATCTATACTTTTAAATTTATATAAGTTTTGAAATCCTTTGTTTATGATCACTCATTTTTTTGAATAAATTTATTTTCAACAAAAAAGACAAGTGAAAAAATAAAGACCATCACATTCCCAACCACAAGTCATATTCTCAAACACCAAACATTAGGACAAAAAAAAAAAAAAAAAAAAAAACACTAGGACCCATTTCCATTTGAGATACAAAGCTTGAATTCTTAGATATGCACAGCACCTGACAAAAACCATTCTTACTAAAGCTAGACATTATGATAGGGTGTGGTTTGCATTTTGATAATGACTCTTCTAGTATCTTGTATCTCCCTAGGCTAGCTTCCTTGACAGTTTAGCTCAAGCTGGTTCTCTTGTATGATATGGTTTTTCAATAATTTTATACATTTTTTTTAATTAAAAAGAATTATTCAATCCCAAAAAAAGATAAAATGATTTTAGGTCACTCTTTACCAAGTGACCCAACTCAGTCCCAAATCGCTAGGTCAACAAGGTTTGTCACCCTTGATCAAACCAACCCTTAATGGATTTAGGGCTCAACCCCAAGTCCTTCAGAAGGTCAAATGACAACTTGGATGAAAGACCATGCACTCCTCGATTTATTCTGTACATGCTTGCAAAGCCTGTTATGGTAAGCCGTAATTGATTCGCATCCGATGAACATTTTAAGAAGGAAGCAAGCTTAGTGATCTGACAACTAATAACAATCAGAAAGAAAGAAAGAAGAAGAAGAAGAAGCTTCGAAGCCTTTCTCAGTTTTATTCTCAGGGAAGTGTTGCTTACTTATAACAACTTGATTGTCGGAGGTGACTTCCAGACTACCCAGGTAAAAAGATCCAACCAAATTAAACCACAGCTCATGAAGGGAGTTTGATTATTAAATTGAATCCCAATAAACTCATTTTGGGTTGGATTTTCTCTTTGCAATTCTAGAATTATTTGAGTTCAACTAATAATTTAATAAATGTAATTAAACTCCTAGATTTATTAATGTTCAATTAATAATCTATTAAATGTAATTAAAATCCTAGATTCTAGATTCATTTGAGTTCAATTAATAATCTATTAAATGTAATTAAACTCCTAGATTCATTTGAGTTCAATTAAATAATTTATTAAATGTCATTAAATTCCTTAACCATGGGCCACTTTTAAAACCATGGGCGTCCCACCTTATGGTGGCTGTAGCCTCAAATCTTAGATTGATTGATTGATTGAGAGAGAAAATAAAAGATTATCATTTGTTGATAATGATCACAGAGCTTAATGGTCCCATCACCTAAAATATTGGAAAATTAGCAATTCCAGCAACCCAAACTTGACTCACCAGCCTAATTGATCTTGACCCTCCAACATGTGGACCCACACCAAAATCATTACCATCAAGCCATCACAGCCTTACAGTTAACCGTATGCTCAGGGCATGTTGATTATCTAAATTTAGAGATTTCAAATTCTTTATTCATGAATCCAAGATTTATACCTGTTTAGTTGTAAAACATCCATGGATTTCACTTTTTTGTCTAAAAACGTGAATTAAACCATTCTTGGGTATTGGTGAAATCCATCAATTCCACCATAGATATAGAATTAAAGAAATTTACAAGTTCAAGCGGAGTAACCCAACGGAACTTTATGCACTTCGATAGATTTGAGGCTTATCAAACAGTTAATTTTTCGAACCATGAATTTATAGATTTGAAATCTCATTTAATTTCAAATCCCTGATTCATGTGATCAATAAAGCCCTTAGGGCCTGTTTGGTACATGAATCTAGAGATTTCAAATCTTTGGATTCTTGAATATGAGAATTATACCTATTTAGTTGTGAAAATCTCTAGATTCATGTACCAAACAGGTCCTAAGTTTCTTATTGATCACATGAATCTAGAGATTTGAAATTTAAAAAAAGTTGTTAAGTTATGAGTGAATAATTTTTATTTTTGTATTAAATAAAAGAGAAGAACTAAAAAAAATGTTGTAGTATTGTTGTAAGTAGGGATGCAGGTATGGTCTTGAGATCCAAAATCCATCTGGTGTTATCCTGAACTCAAATAGGGTTTTGGTTTAACATTTTAATATTGATGAACACTCCATTAGAATTAGGTATTTACTAGACTTAACCCACCTAACTCTCCCCCACCCTACCATCTTCTAGGTTACATTAGAAAAAAAATTGGACTTAAAATGAAATTATGCATTGTTTCATTATTTTATGATTAGAATAATGATTAGAGTTAACCCAGTCAAGGCCAGGCTAATAATATGTTTAGAATCAAAATTCGGGTATTAAAGTGGTGGGTCATCCAACCCCATTGCAAGCCTGCATAGTTTTTAACTACTCTCCATCGAGGGAGTCTTTAAATGAGATATAGAATTCCGTTGCGTATAATATTCTAATGTAAGAACACTCATTAAATTTTTAACCTATTGGGCCCCAATCTTATGACTAATTTGATGATAATCATATAGAAACTATTATGAGCAAAGCCCAAGTTGGGAAAAAAAATTTTTGTTGTAAACCAACTTTTACAACTTTAGAGAATCTTTTAATTCCATTTCTAACCCTCTTTATTCAGCTTTTTAGGTTCAAGTTATTTTCAGACTTTCAATACACGGGATTCCGGAATCCACAGTTGGTAGTCTGTAAAATTACGGATTTGCCATCATTCCATTTTATTAATGGCGAAAATTTTTCCATGATTTGGAATAGAAAATTACTCTTGCTATTTGACTTGTCTTGGATTAGGGCAGAATCTTATCCAGAGACACGTAAGACAGAGAGAATCTTATCCAGTGGAAACTTTTATTTCATAAACTGTGGGCCACCATAATGGGAAATCAAGGGTCCAGATTGTGACTTTGCTGGCAATACTTGCCAGATAAATGTCTTCTACTTTAAAGTTGTTGGAATCTGCTTTTTAGTCTTCTCTCTCTATTTGTCGTGTCACATACGCTTGACTGGTGGACCCACAGATCGTGACTCAACGGTCATGATCAACTTGATTTTTTACCCGCCCTGCATCAGTGTGTTATAATAGGAGTTGTAACATTGTAGTAAACCTTTTACTCTTGTGGGCGTCAAACGCATTTCCGGTTTTTCCTGATGGCAATGATTCGATGTGATAAGTGGTACTTAAGGTCGATATTTTAAACCAAATCGGGGTTGCTCTTTTATGAATGAAGGGGTTGGATGGGGTCCGCATCAGTGATCAAAACCCTGAAAGAACGACACGTGTCTAGCTTCACTAAGGTGTCACCTTGCATGTTACACCGCGCCACACTCGCAACATATTGCACCCCTCAGCTTCTCTAGAAAGATCGAAGCTTGTGAGGTGGACCCCACAACGTCGCCAAGCACAGCCAAAAATCATCGCCCCGACTTGGCCTTCGCCAGTTAACTACGTTTTTTTCTGTGGAATTTACAATAATAACCTTGCGTTCACCATTGCGAATTGACGAAAGTACCCTCGTCTTCCTATAAGTAGAGATGCTCACCTCATCTCCTCCAATCCCTATATGTCTTAGCAGTACCGGAAAGAGAGAGAGAGAGAGAGAGAGAGAGTTGCAGAAGACGAGATATCAAACATGTTGGGTGTGTTTAGCAGCTCTATTTTGACGCCGCCCGACGAGCTGGTGGCTGCCGGCTGCCGGACGCCGTCGCCCAAAATATCGTCGACGGCATTATTGAAGCGGTTTACTGAGAGTAACCCAAGTGCTGTGTCGGCTCAAATTGGAGATCATGCCAATTTAGCCTACACACACCACTGCGAGTCGGTTATGCAACCCAGGTAAAAATCTTCAAATAAAGGATCAACTAACCCATCATAAGAAATTAATACCAGAAAACCCTTTAAAGATCTCCCTGATCTCTAACTGGGTTTCCTTTCTGGTGATCAGAAATTGATCATAATTGTCTCTACCAAAAAACTGATCATAATTATCTGAGTTGAACTTGATTATTTAGATGAATTGAGTTGGTGGATGATGGGTGCAGATCATTTGCTGTGAAAGAGGACATTTTCTGTCTGTTCGAGGGGGTTTTGGACAATTTGGGGAGCCTGAGGCAACAATATGGTCTGGCAAAGTCAGCCAACGAGGTGATTTTGGTGATCGAAGCTTACAAGGCGCTTCGTGATCGGGCTCCTTACCCTCCCAACCATGTCATCGGTCATCTTGAAGGCAACTTCGCTTTTATTCTGTTTGACAATTCTACCTCCACCTTGTTCGTCGCTTCTGTAAGTAGATCATCGCTCTCTCTAATGGGGTTTTCTTTCTATTCTGGGTAGTAGAATTGAAGATCTAACTCTAATGTGTTTTCTGAACAAACAGGATCCATTTGGGAAAGTACCTCTGTTTTGGGGAATCACCGCTGATGGGTACGTTGCCTTTGCAGATGATGCCAATTTGCTCAAAGGCGCTTGTGGCAAATCCCTTGCATCTTTCCCACAGGGTAGTTGAATTCATTAATTTCACTCATCCTTCTTTAATCACTTCTTAACCTTACTGGGAATTATGGTCTCACCATCTTTACTCTGTTTTCATCATTACAGGATGCTTTTTCTCCACCGCAGCCGGTGGACTGAGAAGCTACGAGCACCCTAAGAACAAAATCACCGCCGTTCCAGCAGCCGAAGAGGAGATATGGGGAGCCAAATACATGGTATTGTAACAGTTTAAATTCTTGGGAAAAATAACAGTATTTTCTTGAAGGCTTTATTGTGATCTCTGTTTTTTTTGTGTCATGTATATCTCAGGTGGAAGGTCCACCACCTATTGCAGCCATGAACAGAGAGTCCTTTTTGTACATTTAGAAGTGTCTTTTTCTTACAAGCTTGTGAGCTTGTGGTTGCAAGCGATGGAGAAGGTGTTGGATTGTATATATGAAGAAGTGACAGTCACCTGTTGCCGCACTGCAACGACTCTTATCTGCAATTTCGTGTGTTCTCATCTTAGGGTCCCCCACCCCTTCTCTCTCTCTCTCCCTCTCTCTCTCCCGTTAATGTAAATCTCATGCTTTGAAGTAACTTTTATTGGTAGAGTTGTAATAAAGAAAGTCTTTACCTTACTCTTCCTCTCATGGAATTTTGCAATTTACCATTTTTAATGTTTGAATATCCAAGAATCATCTGATAATACACATTACCCATTGATGAGGCAAGCCTCAAGAGATTGGGATAATCTTGTTCAGTAATCAATAAGAACATATTAACATTACCTAAATTAGGGGGGGGGGGGGGAAATCTAGTTTTGTAATTAATTTCAGGATCAACCAAACCCATGAAGTAGAGTGTTGGGAACTGATTTCCTTTGTTTTGGTGAAAAAAGGAATCGTACAATGAAAGGAGGGATATGGATCCCAAGTTTGATTGAGGGATAATTTTAAAGTCCTCTTGGCAGGAAAGTCTGCAAATTTATTAACTGATACATTTTGAAAGAGGCAAGTTGAAAACTGTATGACAACTTGAAATCTAATGAGCAAGGCCTTCTGTTTAGAGCTAATATCGATTTACAAATTACAATCTTAAACAAGCTAAACCTTATCAAGGTTCTGTAAGATCACTGCATTTCTGTGTGCTTTCAATTCTATTACAGATGCTGAAAATTCTCTTGTATTTGATTTTGCTGCTATAAACTGGCCTCCAGGGTCCCCAAGCGATGCACCCACGAGCTCCCTTCTTCGAATCCATATTCCACGCAGCATCTGTGAGAATGCATACACAATTAGAACAAAGTGTTTAGAACTAAACTAACTTTTTTTAATTTTTATTTAAGCAATAAATACTTCAGTCATTGAAAAGGGATACCCAAAAAAAAAAAAAAAAAAAAAACCCAAAAAACAAAGAAGAAGAAGAAAACAAAAAATAGATGCATAAACATCCGAAACCAAGAGAGGAATTGGACCAAGCTATCATAGTTGCATTCGACAGGGTCATCCATACTTAGGTATAAAACCTTAGAAATAAAGCAGTAATTGCAACGGCAACTAATAAGCTCAAAAGATTCGTAATACGCATCGCATCTTGTGAGATGAAAATACCCCCACCTCAAAATATGTGCTCTTTGCCTTGGTGAACAAAGTGTTCATAAGTAAATGAAAATTCATGGAGTTTCCAGGCTATATATATGTTTGAATTTAGATCCAGCTAGAAGCCCAGGACGCTTTGAAGACAGATAAATGGGTTTTCCGGGCCAGCGAGACAGATTTGTACTTAAATATCTCATGCGAACTCACAGACATATATAGTTGAAGGACATCAAAGGCAAGGAATCAAGTTCTAAGGTGGGCCTTATTTGAGCCCATGTTTAACCACCAGTGTTTACGGTACATGTCCAGTGTAAGAGCCCAAAATCCTGATTCATGGTCCCATACAAATTTCTGGGCTTGTGCCCAGAGTTACGATAGGTCAGGCTTAGATGGGCTTGATATTTGGTCAGTTTCGGGTGGGGCTATATTCAGCCGGTCCAGTCGGGTGCTCGATGCACCTTAAGCGAAAACCAAGACCGTTGGCTAGATCGAGTCTTAGTCGATCAGTGATGGTCAAGCCTGTTTGGTTGGGCCAAAATTGACATCCCTAGCTGGTAGCTACTACGAAGGGAATTCAAAGGAGAGGCGTGTGAAGACGAAATGGATTTCAATCATTTGATGTGATGTTGGGACTCATGTCATACATCTACAAATGGAATGAAATGGATGATAAATTTCCCGTGTTCAATTATCAAACTAAGAGTGTCGACATAGAATTGGAATCAAAGTAAATTACGTTGCAATCAAATCTGACTCGTTCATTGAAACTGAGATCTGAGTATGTATTTTGTATATCTTGTCTTCCTATGTATTATATATTTCCTTTTTGTTGTAATCATAAATTAATAGGAGTAGTTTTAGGAAATATAATATTGTTATAATCACAAATTGTTGGATCTATCATTTTGTTACCAGGTTTTATGGTTGATCATGTTTTGTTTGTCCCTCATTTAAGTTTAATTTACTTTCTGTTGACAAATTCACTTATTCCTCCATTTTTATTGTCACATTCATGAATAATTATTGTTTCTTTGAAGACCTGCTTTCAGATAAGACTATTGTGACGGATAGTAAGCATGACGGTCTCTACCTTCTTAATTTATAGCCATCTTTTTCAGCTGTTGTTCTTGAAAACTATTTTGATCTTTAGCATTGGCGGTCGGATCACCTGAGTCCCACTTCTATGTCCCCTTTGCACCATACTAGTCCTGCAATTTCTTTTTCCAATAAGTGCACGTGCACTGTTTGTCCATTAGCTAAAACTACTCCCTAGTCAATTCCTTATTACAACAAATGAGAAAAATAAGATATAGGTTCTTATCCTATCTTTATGATTTATCTTTCCACATATATATTTTGTCTTCCTCATTTGTTGTATATTATGTTTTTCTATTTTTTTTTTAATTTATGTGTTTTAGGAAAGAGTTTAGTGGATTATAGTCCTAACATATAATGGTTTGATTACCCAAAAAAACATATAATGGTTTTACATTTTTCTTTTAAAGGTAGTGAAGATTTGAAAAATCATATAACCTAGATGGATTATGAACAAAATAAAATCCCACTAAAAAATCAAATACAAAACCTAACCAAACCAATTTGCTTTTTCTATAGTTTTTATCTCTACTCTTTGTATCTTGAATTTTCAAATCAAATCAAGGCTTTCAATAATTTGATCCAAACACAAGAACTCATGAACTGACCATTAAATCTTATGTAGAAGGGATGCATGCCAAAATAACATTATTTCTTCGAAAAATTAGATACATTTTAGTAGTTATCAAATAGTTTTTCATTTTGGACTCTATTATGATTTCTTATGCGAATTACTTTATTTTTGGTGAACTACTTTAGTGCTGCACAATTAATAAGTAGCATCTAGATCAAAACTTGCAGTTGAGACGAAATTTCGACTATTCGTTTACCTCATTTTTGCATAAATGAAAAATTGTTTGGAATAAAATTTAATTACTAAACGAGTGGTTGAGATTTCGTCTCGATCACAAGTTTCAATCTGGATCGTTAATCCGTATCATTCAAGTAAAATCTATTTGTTGGTAAGCTATAAATGAACAATTTTACTCAAAAATTAAATAATGGGCAAATTATATATAGAGCTCGCAATCAATTATATCGACTATCTGAGAAAAAAAATTAATTATAGATGTCCTTTACTGTTAATAATTGAAACCTATAAATGGCCAACTCGACAAACAAGGTAAAAAGCATTTCAACATTTATCATTAATTTTTTTTAAGGAAGGGTAGATGTAATTGATTGCCAAGACATGAGGTTTATATGTAATTTTTCACCACTATAACTTTGTAAATAAATTATTAAAAGAAAAGATATACTTTGGAAAAAGAGATATACCAATGATGAAAATAATTGATACTAATTATATTTTCTTACCAAACCAAAAGCCGTTAACGACCGAATTTTACACTAATACCCCGGGGTGGGTTTGTACGGACCGCATACCGGGTGAGAGTTCATTGGTCCACCCCTCCACCAAATAGGGAAAATGATTTATAGTGAGGGCAAAATTGTCAGAAAAAGAAGACAAGAACGCAAGAACGACAAAAAGTGAAGGTTCGGCTGCTCTGCTGCCGCTGCTGCTGCACGATACCAAATGTTTCCCACCCATACCTGACTCACTCACTCACTCCACCTTTCTTTTTAATTTTCAGAAAGCAAAGAGCGAAAGAAGAGAAAAAAGAAGGAAAAAAAGAAGGAAAAAAAAAAAAAAACTTTCCATTGCAGGTTCCATTACACTTTCTCATTCACTCCCGATTCTCAAATCCCCAGTCGACATATAGTTCAATCTTCCAATACAATCTCTTTCTCTGTTTCTGTTTTAATATATTTAACTAGAAAGGTTTTAGATCGCATCTTCGAGTCTCTTTTTGCAGAGGAAATCGCATCTTCCAACGAGGAAAACCATAAAAATCCAGTAAGAAAGGAAGATAAAAGGTTGTACTCAGTCGTCCACTTTGGTCACACTTTTTTTCTTTTAAATTTCTTTAAAGAATTCTTCTTTTTTCTCTCTCTCTCTCTATTTTATTTGTTTGCTTTTTTTTGGTTAAGTTTCAGATCGTCTGATCAGAAAATTCTCCATATTCTAGGGTTTCCTTCTCAGTACGAATAGAGAAGAAGCTAAAGCCTGCTACTCCAATTTGAATGGCAAGCGTCTGAAGTTCAATTCTGAAGCAGGTATAATCGGTAACCATGATCCTTAGGGTTTTTAAATCGCTTATCTTTGCAAACTATAATCTTCAGGCTTGCGATTGAAACTGTAATTCTTGTGAGGGGATTTAGATATGTGTGGGACAATAAGGTTTGCAATTTATGAAGTCTTGCATAATGGAGTTAATAATTAGAAGAGAGGGGACAGTTAGCGAGTTTAGCTCGCATGCAACAGTATTTTAGTTAAAAATTGTATGGTACTTGTCCGTGCTGGCTCCTATGCTGTTTATCTTATCGAAAACCAAGTCTCTCGCATGCAGAGTATGTGTTTGTATGGTTTGGTAGAACTGTAGAATAGAGAGTCGTTGAAAGTTCGTAACTTTTATTGTTGTTCATCTTGTTCTACTGTGCTTGATTATCTGTGTACTAGAATCATAAGAACAGTCAAGAGAAATTATCTTGTTCGGTTTTTTGTTTTAGTGTTTTGTTCCTTATTGGACTCTAGTTCTCTTACAGTCTAATGTCATGGAAGGAAGATTTGATGCAGTTAGTATGGCTTTTTATTTTATTTTATTTTTATGGAAGTGAAATTCTTTGAAATAATCATCAGGAATCAAGTATTACAGGGAATTTTGTAATTGTCTGATATGGCCCATCTTTCCTTCTCATAGGGAGAATCTTCTCGGCTGGATTTGAAAGGTTATGCTTTCAATTCCATCCGGTGAAAGTGATTTCTTCCCTGAAATTCTCCACGTTGAAAATTTGGATAATCTTTTTACTTCTAGAGTTAAAATCCTTACTTCAAAGGAGGTTTGATGAGTATTAACCATCTGAATTTTCTTATCTTTCAATCTTAGATAGTTGTATTATGAATAGACAGCTGAAGATAAAAATACTCATCATTTATACTCCACATGAAATCACACTTTGAACTCTCCAACTGCTGTTGGATTTGAATTCCTTGTAGAAGTTTTGGACTGCCATCTTCTCCCCCCCCCCCCCGGCAAGATTTCAGTCATAAAAACTCTACACCAGCTCATCAGTTTGATTTCCACTGCCACCCTCCCACCCTGGTGAACTGATTGAAAAATCCCTCCATTTTGTGATCCTGCCATCACAACCCCCACCCCCCAAATCAAAATGGTAAAAGAACCCAAGAAAGAGAAGAAAAAGAAGAGAGAGACTGCAGATAAAAAATAATACCTGGTTTGAAGCTTTCATTCGTGAGTCATACTCCCAATTGAAGTCACTATGTCCTTGCCTAGTCCAATTTGCCCAGCCGTTGTTTGACACAAGTTCCTTGGAAAAGCACGTGCCTAATTTTCTTTGCAGGCTCCACTGGTAGAAGATGAGTTACTCATTACTTCTGTGGTTCTGTCCTTTCAATAGAATAGGTACCTTTTTCATCTCCCTTAATTCCATGGTACCGTAACCACTTGCTGTGTATTTTCTTCCAAGTATTATCACAAATAATCTGTTAATAATCACTCTCTCTTATTTCCCATATTACCTCACTACCAAGTGGTTTGGTAAACCTCATGTCCTAGGTTCAAATCCCCTCTGCTCCTCTATTTCTTGCATTGGACAGTTGTGTGCTCTTTGGCCTGGGCATAAGTGTTACCAGCTTCTGTGGACTATGCTAGGCCTCCGGTTGTGCTCCGTTGACGGGGCCAGTGCTTGTGCTGGTAGTGCATAGGGCTAATGCCTGCATAGGTCGCCTTTGATAAAAAGTTCGAACATTGCGTAGCGGGGGGTGCTAGGTTGCCGCTACTACATCCCCTCTTTTTTGTACAAAAAAAAATAATATTACCTCACTACCATTTCCCCTGATTTATGATTCTTTTCTGTTTTTAGATTCTTCATTTAATTTGTTTTTTCTCAATCTACCTATTGTATCCTTCTAATTCCTTTATTCCAACCGGTCCCTTTTTAAGCCTTGATTCCTAGTTTGCCCTCCATCTTTAATTTTTAATTTTATTGTCATTTCTTGTTTTGATGTGTCATTAGCCCCTTGTTTACACCAAAGATGGTTTCTGTAAATTGGAAACAATATTTCTTAGTTCAAAATTGGTTTTCAGGAGCTTACCAATATTATCAACCTCTATGATAAGATAGCCAGCATGGCAGATTCTTTAGAATACAGATCAGTAGTGGCCAAGGAATATGACAATGAACCTAAAGTGAACTGTCTGATTAAGGTTGCTGTTGAAGAAATGATTGATGGTCTATTTCAGTTGTGAAATCCCACTCTCTGATTCTCATTGAAGAGATGTTGCTTGCAAACAACCATTAGATTATTGTGGTGGTTGATCAAGAGTTGTGCTGGATTGTTGTTCCATCAAAGCTGATGCTTGTGGATGCTGAGCGGTATTGATTTTGTCGTTTTCAAATTTCAATGTCCTTTTTTTTCTTCTTCCAACACATGGACAATTATGCAAGCGACTATCTTGGACTGATCTAAAAACATATGGGAATCCAGATTGAGAACTGAGTCCAGTAGGATTTTAGGAATTTATATTGTTTGGGGAAAATAATATCCTTTTAATTTATTTTTATTCTATTTATTTTGAAAGCTATTTACTCAGATAACTAGGTCCTAGGTACAGTTTGGGTTTTTTATTTTATTTTTTTGGTAATCTTTGGAGAGCTTTATTTTTTGACGCCTTTTATTTGTGTTAATCTATGGTAAAATTTCCATCTTTAGATTGAATAGAGGAATTGATTTTGTGTATGTGAAGAGCCTTTGGGCAAGCTGGTTTTGTGTGTACCTTCCACCCCCCAACCCCCCCAGCGCCAAGGGCTTTTGCCTCTTTTCCTTATGTTATTTCCTTTTTTCCCCTTCTACCTTCTTTCAGTTTTTGGGTGGGGGGCATAAATTTATCCTGTACACCTTTTTTGTTTTAAGTTATAATTTCCCGGTTACATGTATTATGTCAATCTTTTTTCTGTGGAGTTGTTTTCTTTATATTTTTATTTAAAAATGTTACTGAAGAAAGGACTCAAGGGATTAAAGAAGATGAATCCAATATTTCATTATTACATGATTTTTCTTATTTATGGTTTTAAGCAATTTTATTTGAAATTGTTTATTGCCTTAATAAAATTGCTTATTGCCTAATTGATGAACATTTTTAATTCTTTGTTGCATTGGTATCTTTGGCAGTAACATCAGTAGTATCTTTTTTGCTATGTTTATTTTATAGTTTTAATATAAGAATGAATCTTCACTGACTTCTTTTTTTAGATCTCAGATTTTGACCGTGATTGTTTATTGCATTTGTATGGATGAGTCCTGGAACCTAGTGATGGTATTGAATATCATGTTTTGTGAACCATGAGAGAGAGCTTATTGACAGGATATCATATTTAAATAGTATAAATAACCCTTAGGTTTTAAGTTCAGATAACAGGAAATATATGGTACCAGCCATAATATTCTTTTGAGTTGCTGTTGTATTCCTGTGTACTGTGTATCAGGTGTGTCAAATACTTTTATTTTGTGGTATAGGGACTGAGGGAATGAACTTAATAGGGCAGGGTGGTGGTTTAGAGAATGTATGCTGAGTTAGAGAGGATTTATTAGTTATTAGTTATATTTTAAGTTTTAACAGAGATAGTCTTGGAATGGCTGGGTTACCTAATCCACCCTGAATAGTATGATTAAGTTGCCTTTGATTGATTAACTGATTCGCTTGATGTTATATTCATACCCCCCCCCCTCTTCCAAATGGGTGGGGGGGGGGGGGTGGGGACTATGCATGTATCTCTTGTTGGTAGCTGTAAGGAGGTGGTGTTTAATTGCCCTCCCAGAATGTGCTTGTGCAGAAGCCTAAAGCACCGGGGTCACCTTTTTTGAGGTAAGGGTTTAATTCCTATCAAGAAGGTTACTAAGTAAATGAGAGGCAGATTTTGGGGTCTTGGGGACTGGTTGTTTTTCTGTTTTAAACATTTTATTTTTGGGGTTGTTTTCTTCTTCTTTTTTTTTTTTTTTGGGGGGGGGGGGGGGGGTGGAGGTGGAGGCGGGTGCTTGGATAGACAATGATCCAATTAGGTTCAGAAACATGCTTGGTGATTTTAGTGTCCTGTTTGGACATCTTTTTCTGTCTTTCAACTTACAATGCATGATAAGAAAGAAAAATTTTGTGTCATGGTAGAACTGCCTCCACCATGGTTTATTTAACAGAATTAGATGAAGCTAAGGTGGCATTAACTTGACTGTCCCACTCAGTGATTTAGAGTTCAAATGGAAGTAGATTGCAGACAATACTTTTGTGAGAGTATATAAATCGTTCTCTTTCTTCTTTAGGTTATTTTGTCCACCACAATGTTCGAGAGTTTTTGGCATGTGTCTAAACAAATGTTCAGGAAAATGCTTCTTAAATTTATATATATATATATATACACCTGAATCTGTGATCTTAGTTCTCTAATTTCGGGAGATATTAAAACATGAAGGCTTGTCCCTTCCAAAAATGGTGGCAGATTCATTGTGTTTAGAATGTTCTGTTGAATGCAATAATGAAATTGATATGCTCAATAAGGCAAATGTTTGAATACCATAAGTGTTGATCTCATATGTTTTTGTGTTATTTTTTAGAGTGGACTTATCTAACCAAGGTTTTAATTGACTCCAGTATAATCTCTATGTGGAGGTGACGTTATGAAATGTACCAATCACTAAGTTGTGTGGCTAAATTTGTCGCCTTATGGTTTTCTTGTTTCTCATCACATTATTGACATGTTACCTTTAAATTTTATTGCTAGAATTACAAGTTTCCTGACTAGGAATAGAATGATGATATATAGAACTGTGGTGGATGGTGATTGCCTATAGGTTGAGTATGAGCCTAACCTAAAAGTTTCATGTTCATATCGAGAATGATGTCATTAAGTTGGATGAGGAATTCGTCTATTTCAACCTTGATGACTGTAACTGCCTGAGGTCTGTTTGCTTTCTACAAAATCATGAACCTGCAATTCTTGTAGAAATCAGTCATGAACTAGTGGTCCAGAAACATTCACGGTGGTTTTGAAACTTCCAAACTCATATAAGATTTTGGAGCGCCACCTCCTGTTATCTGTACGCACTAAGAGCAGCCTGTGAGTCTGCCTTCGCTTCCAAGCTAATGGAATAAAAAATTTCTACGCTAATGGTGACCACTCAAAAGTGATAACTTTTTCCCCTTTCGATTGCTATTCTGACACACCCACCCACAGAGTCAAGATAGGAAAATCTTAAACTGCGGGTTTGTTCCTTGTGTAACGATACAAAAACATCGAAGGGACGTATTTGATATTGTTAATGCATTTAGGTTTTCTTGAGCCCATCTGGCACTCTTTATTTTTTTTGATTTGGTTGTTTTTTTGGGGGTGGGGGGGGGGGGGGGGACACAAGCATGTGTTCCAGAGCTGCTCTATACATTTGGTGCTTTTTAAAATTTGATAAACTCCGAGGAATGTCCCTTAATTCCCAGCTGATATTATTAAACCTGTTATTGCTGACCTGCAAAAAAGCTTTTGGATGGCAAGCAAGCAGGTTTAGGTATTGTTGAGGGAATAAAAATGGAGCTGTATGGTTGTTCTCCTCCATTGCTGGCAATTGTGTCATGGATGAAGATGAGATCATGTTTTCTGGAAAAGAATGGCAATGATTTTGAAAAGGAAGTCAGTGTCCAGATTGAATTGTATTTTAGTAAAGGTTACCGTTTTTATCAAGTGATACCACTGGCTTTTGATTTTAAGCAGTTACTGTTAAATATTTTCTTTTCAAACAAGTTGGCCATGCATAATTTTGGTACTTACAAGTTACAAGCAAGAAAGGTCTCTGATTGTGCTTTTTTATATTTGCTGTTAGATCGGATAATTTCTGCTTAGTAGGAGTAGGGGGTATTATGGATCAGCAAGCTCATGGACAGCCCCCTGTCATGGGAGTAGTTGGTGGTGGTGCACAAATGCCATATGGTGGAAACCCATATCAAGCTAGCCAGATGATGGGGGCCAACGCCTCTGGATCGGGTGTCCCACCTGTTGGTTCCATGTCTTCGGGTCAGGCAGCAGGTTTCACGGCCTCCCCTGCTCAGCTTGCACAGCACCAACTTGCTTATCAGCATATCCACCAGCAGCAGCAGCAGCAGTTGCTGCAACAACTCCAGTCTTTTTGGGCTACTCAATACCAAGAAATTGAGCAGACAACTGACTTCAAGAATCATAGCTTACCACTTGCAAGGATCAAGAAGATCATGAAGGCTGATGAGGATGTACGGATGATATCTGCAGAAGCACCTGTCATATTTGCCAGGGCATGTGAGATGTTCATCTTGGAGTTGACGCTGCGTTCATGGAATCACACAGAGGAGAACAAGCGCAGGACACTCCAGAAGAATGACATTGCAGCAGCTATTACGAGGACTGATATCTTTGATTTTCTGGTTGATATTGTGCCTAGAGAGGACCTGAAAGATGAGGTACTTGCCTCAATGCCTAGAGGGGGGTCCTTGCCAGTTGGAGGTCCAGCTGAACCTCTTCCTTATTACTATATGCCACCTCAGCATTCACCTCAGGTTGGAACTCCTGGGATGATTATTGGTAAGCCTGTGGTGGATCAAGCACTCTATGGTCAACAACCTCATTACATGTCTCAGCAGATGTGGCCTCAACCACCACAGCAGCAGCAGCAGCAGCAGCAACCACCCTCAGATTCTTGACTGGAGGGAGAATAGCTTTAGCTGGGGGGAAAAAGTATAAGTGGAAACTTTAAATTCATCATGAACAGTTTGGAGAACATTGTAAGTGATCGTACTATATTTGTAATTGCTTGGTTTTAGGCTACTATGAGACTCTAATGGCTTATATGAGAGCACAGATGGAAGAAAGTATAGCTTTTGGCCTGTCTAATGCCTTCATTTTGAAGTATTGTAAGATAGTTTATACCCGTCATTTATTTGCTCCTGTTTTTCGGGTAAAATTATCTTCCCATCAGTGAAATGCTGCCATTGCTCCATTGTCACCGAGGCTTAAAGTATCGGTATCGAGTATCTTATTAGTTATGTGATTTTAAGAAACATATTGTTTGATATTGAGTATTTTAAAGTATCGGTATCGAGTATTTTATCGGTCAGGTGATTCTAAGATACACATTGTCTCATATCGAGTATTGTATCGTATAGACCAATGCATTTTAGTGCAATACAATAATGATACTTATCGATATGTGTCGTATTAGTTGTGTTCAATATGGATACATATTGAATGGTGTTGTATCATTTGGTGGGATACTTTGACCCGTGGTTGTCACTACTTGGGTATTAAGCGAGAAACAACTTATTAGGAAGTAGGCTATTTTTGTGAGAATCTTCCTAGATCTACTTAAATAGGAGTTTGGTAAACTAAATATGAATCCTGAGCTTCTACCTCTCAGATAGAGGCCCATGCTCCCTTCATGCTCCCTTCATACCTCTTCATCACATATCAAGAGAGGGGTCGTCAACCTTGAACTTTTGACAAGATAAATAGAGATAGGATTTTTAGTGTTGCCCCAATATGCAATTTAAAATATGTGAGTGAAATACGAACATCTATTGGACGGGTTGAGAATCCAGACTCAAAGTGAGCACACCCTCTTTTGAAGCGATTTATGAAAAGAGCACTGGAGGTGTCATGAAACTTTCGGCTAAGATATCAGGTTCCTATGAATAGTTGATATATTTGTTAATGTGATGTCAGTTGACATTTATATTTTCACTTTCCTGTTCTTGTTTCTTCCTGTGGTGGAGAAAGTAGTATGTATACATCAATTCACGGTAATTAAAATGCCTTAAAACTTTGAGGATGGAAGTTGGCTGGTTTCTTAACTGCAGGGATGATGGCCAAATATAGGGTCTCATAAAAACTGCGGTATCTGGATTACATTTGTCTGAGACATCCTAGAAACCAATCAAATGGACTTCACGGTCATGGGAATGGAATTCACTCCACTGTGGATCCTATGGTTGGTTCTTAAGGTGTTTTAGACTTCCTTATGCAAGGATATCAACTCAATATGTATTATCATATTACGAAATTGAGTCCTTTTGTTGAGGGCTCTTAAATATACCACGAAGAGTTGAACTTTGACCTCTTTACTAAGATATACGATGGTCTTCCTTCCCCCCCCCCAAAAAAGCAAAAGATATAAATATCCAGATGGCTAAATAAACCCAGGGAGAGACATGCAAATGTAGCTGAACCAACCCGAAAATGAATGAAGGTATGACTCACCTCATCAAACAGGGTTTGATGTGCTGTCTGTTGGGGCGGTCCCTCGATGGGTGTACAGTTCACTTCTACTAGTAGGCTTGGAGTGTAGTTGGTGATGATGTTACAAAGGCATTCAACATTTTTTCAGGTCTGGCGAGCTGTTCTCTGACCCCCAAGTCTTACATTAATTATCCGCACTGCATTGAAGTCTCCTGCAACTAGCCACAGGCTACCTCTGTTACCATAAGCAAAAGAGATGAGATCCGCCCAAAGGTGTTCTCTCTTGCTGTAGCAGTTATACTTGGCTCTATATTGATTGGGGAACCGATGCATTTCATACTACCTTGACCTAGCATAGGTTGGGGGGGGGGGGGGGGGGGGGTTGGGGTCATCGTCAACAACTAGCTCTTAATAATACTTAATTGAATCTTGAGTAAATTAGAGATTACATGCTTTAGTGAGGCTTAAACTCTATGTTGCACACTTTAGTGCCTTAAATTATAGATTGCAAACTCTCAAAATTACAAATTGCATGCTCATCACTTTCCATCTAAGATTCTATTAATTTAGGAGTGAAATGTCTATATTGCCCTCATTATGGTATGATGATCAATCTACTCTCATTTTAACTCTTTCACATCCAACCTTTAGGTGGGTGAAGGGATTTTCCTTTCACTAATTTTCTATCTACACCTCACCGGACCACCACCACTGGAAACCACCCCAACCCTCCCTTGCCTGTGACCACCGCCCTCACCCCAACCTTCTATTAGAAGAAGATAGTTGCAAACCTTCCTCAGGGTTGGGGTGGTTTTCAGCGGTGGAAGTCTTTTTTTTTTTTTTTTGTAAACTCAGCGGTGGTAGTCCGGTGAGGTGTTGGTAGAAGATGGGTGAAGGGATTCATCTAAGGGTTGGGTTGATTATTATTATTATATGTTTTTTTTGGTTATATGTCATGACTCATTTTTGCTTTTAATTACTGATAAATTTTTAGTATTAAAAAAAAAAAATCATTTAAAAGAAATCCTGTAACGTATACTCTGTATCTGTTACCTTTAGAAACGAAAATAACGAAGAGATCGCTGTCCGGTCGCGTAGTGTCAGGTGATCAGCCCGTTAGTATTTTCAACCCCTTAAAAATAGCTGCTACTTGTTGCCTTCCCGGTATCCCCTTGCTCCATTTACTCTCTGCGCTCTGCAACCAAGGAGTAGGTTCCACATCCCACCAAATTCTGTAACTCCTTGCCATATTTGGTCTGATTTTGATGGGTTTCTCTTATTGTTGCTCTGGCATGACGACCTTGCAAAGAGTGGATTTCTTTGCTTCTTATTGTCAAAGGTATGTGCAATTGTCTCTGTTAACTCCTGCTCTTCCTCTTCAATCATCCTCTTTGATCTGGTTTTGGAACTGGGTTTTACTGCCTATAATGGTATCCCGCTTTGCCTCAGACTACTGTTTGATATATCTTGGTAATTTCCGTATGGAAGAGTTTTATGCTTTATGGAGGGAGTAGTTTCATCCCACATCCCTCTATTTGTTAGGGTTTCCAGATTTGTTTTTGTTGTATAATGTTTTCATTTTGGTAGTTGAAAACTAGAGTCTTGGAGTATATGTTATTTTTTTTCTTCTTTCTTTCTTTGTTTTATATGCATAATTTAGAAGTTTGGATTCTGGAATGATCTTTTTTCAACTATCAGTGGTAGAAGATACTCTAATTTTAAGTGTACCAGAGAGACTTGTTGTTCTATTTGCTTCCATTTCTCTAGTTCGACTTGGTTCTACTTAAATGACCCTTCTCTCTACAAAATGAGCAGGAACGAATGGTACTTGCCGTAGTTGCTGAGTTGGATCGTCGTATCTTTTTCTTAGTTGATCATGACTTCCCATGTGAGTATTTCTCTTGCTTGTCCTTTTAAGCGCTTTGCCACACACTATATTTCCTAGAGCCGCCCCTGTGTGTATGTGTGCCACTAAAATTTCTTGGTCAGGCGCGCCATCCTGTCTCACTGTCCTTTGGGGCATGGCGGTAATAATAATTTTTCTTGGCCTGGGAAATTAAAATTTTGAATTGGAACTGAGTCCAGAACTCAAATGGGACTTGCAAGGTGTTACCTTGATTTTTTTTTTCCCATTGGATTACCCCAGGTTGGTGTAAGAATTTTGTGGGTATCTAACTTCTCTTTTCTGTTTATCCTTCTTCTTCTTTTTAAAATATTATTTTATTCAAATCGGATTGGGAATTATAATGTTTTAGAGTTTTGAAACGGAATAGTGTAATACTGAGCTTCAAAGGACTCTGTTTTACTTAATCTGAAAGCAACACCACCTTTCTGATTCATTATAAATTAAAAGCCACATCTTGGTCTCTTTGTAATTATTACTATTTAGAGAGGATCCCCACTGTTGCTTATCTAAAGCAAACAGGGAATGAGAAACTACAAATTAGAGCCATTAGTGTTTGGGCATGTATGGAAATCCAACTGAGACTCCTCTTGCCTAAGTTGATATTATTGTAGTCATGCTGCAAATCATACCCATCTGCCATGGCACCTTAGCATTGTGATGGAGTGACACTTGAATAGTTGAACAATGATAGGTTTGGAAGCCCAAGCCATGGCCCAACCGGTAAAACGTTGGTTTTTAGTCTAACAAAGGCTGATTATAGTTTAGCTATTTACTTGATAAGGGAATGGGCTATCTCAACCCTGGCTCTCTCACCCACAACTATCTCAACTGTTGAACATAGATTTTACTCCATCTGAGACTAAGAGGGCACAAATTTAATTCCTTTGAAAGTCTAATCTTCTAAGAATATATCCATGTGAGTCAAATACAGGGCTGTCACTATTCACATGGTCAGTGTTTTGGCCTCTCTTTGGCCTTTCTAGAAGGCCAGCTAGGCTGATTGGGATGGCTTGCGCTGGCCTGGTCCGGTGCTGGTCCATTTGGTCTTGGTTCTGTGGGTTTCTTTTGTCTAGCCTTCAATTCTATGTAAGTCCTTGTTACTGGTATCCTGTAGAGTTGAAGGTTGGGATCCACCAATTGAACTTCCAGTTCCAGCCTATTGGTAGTTTAACAAAGGAAGGTTGCACCTCCATGACATTGAAGACAACCTATCCTCTTCCTCGCTATATTATCCGTTTTTTATGTTCGTTTCCAGATTGAAGGAACTAGAAGAGCTAGGGGTAGACCTAAGATAACCTTAAGAGAAGTGGTGAGAAAGGATATGCATAGCATAGGCCTAGTATCTAGCATGGCTTCGAACAAAACTAATTGGAAGGCAAGAATCCATGTAGCCGACCCCATTTTGTTGTTGTTGTTGTTTATGTTCGTTTCCAAAAGCTGCCTCCCCTTATTTCATTTAGTGTGTTTATCCTTTATTTAACTCCATTCCATGTTTGCCGCTGGTTGTTCTATTCAAATCCCTTTTATGCTTCTCCTTACTACCAAACTATCCTTTAAGTTCTGGTTATTATTTACCGTCCACTGTTGTTGTAAACTACAATGTATTTATTGAACTGCCATTGTCTTGCTCAACTCTTGGGTGGGCCCACCCATATAGGGATTTATGACCAAGGTTTAAAATATCACATATTGGTAGCTAAGGCTAGATCTAAAATAACCGTATGAGAAGTTGTGAGATAGGATATGTTGGACTTAGGCCTTGTATCTAGTACGGCCTCAAATAGAGCTGGTTGGAAGACAAGAATCCATTGAGCTGACCCCATTTAGTTAGGATAAGACTTGTTGTCGTTGTTGTTGTTGTTGCAGATGGGGGGTGTATCAGTTGGGCAATTTTAAGAGTCACATTGATGGGTGCAAAATTGCATGAAAATGGTTAAAATTTGAACCAAGAAACAAACAATGAATATGGCCAATAAATACTCTCGCCAACATGCGTGAACACTTAATTGAAGAATACTATATTTTCAGGACAAGTTCGTTAAATAGATTTTTTTAACAGTATTAGGACTGAAATCCAATGTGTGGTGCACCATCAATTTTTGAGGAAAAATAAGGTTTTAGGCACAAAAGCAAATCTTTATTTTCCATGATTTCGAGGCAAGATATGTATGCACTTGAAAGAATACCATATCTCAACCTAGCTTTGATGATTTCAACCATATTTTGTAGGTTTTTACCAAAACCTATATTTAGTTCACTGACCTGATTGGAACTTGTGGAACCTGAGCTAGAAAGCTGGACAAGTAACCCACAAACACTTATTTATGCCTAATATCATTTAAATGAATGTCTTAATTTATTTTTTCATTAATAAGCTAATACCCCCTCACCCCTAAAACAAAATAGTAGTTAATAGATCAGATTCTACAAGAAAAAGAAGTCAACCCCTCTCTAACCCCCCCCCCCCCAGAAAAAAAAATCCCCCAAAGTTGAAGAACAAAGATTATATTTTCGACATAGGTATGATTTTTAACTTTTTAATGCCGAGATTTTATCAAATCTGAAAATGTCATAAATATTAATATTATAAAAAAAATTGCTAAGAAAAGTGTGGAAAAATATTCGTTTGCATTGATGTCTAAAACAATATTTTCATTTAAATTAATTTTGACAGTGGTTGCACACCAAATTAAGTATGACTGAAAACAACTTTCTAGTATAAATCAGATTTAATTAATCTTGGATTTGTTGGATGGCTTTCCAACAAAACCTTCAAAACAAATCCAAATTTTCTTAAATCTGATTTCTATCTAGGTAGTTACTTCCTGGTCAAACCTTATTCAATACCATATCCAACAGTTTGCAGTATCAAACTTGGTCATAACCACAAGTATTATTATAAGTGTTCTCCATGCATGGATTGGGTTTAAAATGTCAAAAATAGGTAGCCCCCCCCCCCCCCCCCAAAAAAAAAAAAAAAAAAAAAAATAATAATAAATAAAAACACACACACAGAGGCCTTGAAAACAAGGTTTGAGTTAGCTTGAAGAAACTCCCTAGTTTCCACCAAAGGTATGGATTATAGACAATTTAATGAATTAATTGAAGAGTTTATGGGAAAAATACAAAGGGGATGGTGGCAGCACTGTAAATATAAGTATGGAAATAAATTGATTACAGGAAAGGGGTATTTTTCTGGAAACTTAATTAATATATATATATATATATATATATATATATAGATATATTAGGAATGATATTATGATGGGGAATATGTTTGTGCTTCTCTGTATACAAAGGGGACAACTTGTGGACACCAAAGGGAATGGAAGAAAAGGTGGAACAAGTGCTAGTGAGCCAGCAATCCAGCAGCAACCCTTCTAACAGGATTGCCTCGGCAACTTAGAAAGTATTGTGTCTTCACCATTGCAACTAATAACTCATGAAAGGAGGGGCTTTTAGCTGTTAACCACAGAGTAGGGTATGTCCATTCTTCTTCTCCAACAGCAGCAAATGAAAGGTGGAATAAGGGCAGAAATAGAAAGTAGTGAATGGAAATAATAATCTGCTATGACAGTGAACTCCAACAGCAGTTTTCAACCCCATGGGAAATCGATCATAACAGTAGCTAGACAGAATTCCAGTTATTATAGTAGAACCTGCTTTTGTTGAATACTGATTTTGCCAGCCACAATATTCCAGGGCCTGTTTCGGGGTCTAAATGTGCTCAGATGGCCGAAAAACAAGTTCACCTCCACAGGTAGCCAATGGGTTTTGTTTGTAATTTTGAGAGCTTTTAAATGGCAGGTCTGGGCCCTAAACTGTTTAGAGGTGTCTTTGGTCATTTTTGGGTGTTTTTGAGGTAGGGGCACTTTAGTCTTTTTTGGATTAGGGTTTACCACTTGTTTGGTTATAAGCATATCTCTTTTGTTTTGAGATGTTGCCGAAAAACATTTTATGGCTATATTCCCATTTCTTCATCTTCATTGTGAAACCATCGTAAAGCTCGGCAGTGAATATAGCTTCAGGTGAACCATCTAAAATTTTGTCTTTGTGCGTATGCTTCATCTCAACTCTGAATTTTTACATATTCGTTTTGTTGCTTTGCTTATAGAACCGACGATTGCAATTTCTTGAAACCCTAGTTCTTCGATTTACCAAGGATCTTGAAGAAGAAAATTTCTCTGGTTTAGTTCTGTCATTTCTAGAATTTTTTGGAAAGAGAAAACCAGAAACATGATGCAGGTATGCAGATTTTCTTTTTCTCCACATCTGACAGATTATTTCTCCATCCCTTTCTTTCTCATTGCTCTGATACCATGTGACAAAACCTTAGTGCTTGAACCTGTGAAGAAGAAGAAACTAATGAAGAAAAGAAAGAGAGATGGTGCAGAAAAAGTATATCAACCCAGGGGATGGTTTCATTGTTCTATCGTTGGTAGTGTCCTTTATTTATGATTAGCTATACAGTTAAAATCAAACTAGGAAACTGAAATATTGGGAGCATTAGAATAGGGTCTTTTCTCATTCACTGTCATATGATCATATCCCTGTGAACCCCAATTGCATTCTTTGTTGGAATGGCTTGAAAGATTTAGACCATCTCTCTTTTACCTGCTTGTTCTCCCGTTCTCTCTTGGGGAAAGTATCATCCTCCATTTGGCCTCGTCTAGATGCTATTATGGGTTTGCACAGGACTGGACGTGGATCCTGAGACCCTTTTGGGGCTCCTCTCTTTGTGACCTTGTTGGTAAGTTGGTTTATGGTGCCCTGTTCATCACTTATGGTGGGAGTGAAACCTCAAAGATGGACATCCCACTCTTGTTGTTTGGCTTTGATTTGGAAAGCTATTTGCTTTGATGTCTCCTCTAGGCTTCGGTCGCTGCCCCATCCCCCTATCGACGATACCTCAAGGAACAGGCTCATTGTTGTTACTTGGGGTCTAGGTTGTACCTTTTGGTCTTCCACTTGAAGGCTGATTACCCCCTCTCTTTCTCCTTGGTATTTCCTCTCTTCCCCTCCGGGGTTTTTGGTAATGATTATTTCTTCATTTAAAAAAAAAAAAAAAAAAAAAAAAAGAGAAAAGAAAAGAAAAAACCCAACTAGCAGCGATTAACAATACTGACTAAATCCTCTTACAATAAGTACCAAGTATCATGAGTAATCACCACCACAATTTCTATACAATTTGGCATTATATACCATATGTGACAAGGGTGGATTAGGATGATACCATGAAGGTAGGATTACTTTCAACCGTTGAGCAGTAGCATTAATGGGAGTATGGGTGTGCAGCTTTATAAGTATACGTCTTTGTCCTATCTGATATCTATATTCAGAGGAGACAATGTGGGTGTGGATAACTTATTGAAGTTCAGCATCTTGATTGATTCCCATTTGCTTTAATTGCTGACCTTTGAACTAATGGACAGTACTTTTGTTTGATGGTAAACTGTTCTAATGTAAGAGTTACTTAGACGTAGTTGTAATTGAACCTCCTACATGCATGATGCACCTCATTGTAAAATGTGTTCTTTTTTCAAAACAAAAACAGAATAAGATATAGAGTAATTGAAAATATTGCAGGTTTTATAAAATATGGAACACTTGCACACACTAAAGATCATGTATTACTATAGTGAGTGCTGATTTTAATATTTGTCAAATTCGGTTCAAACTCAGAAACCCTCAAGGCCATGTGGCTGCCTCTCCCTGTGTAACAGGTGGTGCAATTCCCCATTTAGAACCTAGGAAGCTTGTGATTTTGAGGATTAACTGGAAAATGCTCATTTTGTACTCCTGTTGAATCTATGCTTTCTTTTCTTGCAGATATTTATCAATGCCTATATAGATCTGGGACATGGAGAGCTTGTTTGAGGCTGCGGAATCCCTCAGTTCCATGGCATTTCAATCTTCAGATGTCCCTAGTTACATGACGACTACTGATGATCAGCACTTTCTCTTGCTATTTATTATGGGTACATACTTTGGACCTGATATTAAGGCCGACAGACCCAAAAAATCAGTTCTGCAGAGGATGGCAGAGCAACTTCCACCATATACTTATGATCAACTGGCTGGCTCTCACATAAAAACAGTAGAAGTAGAGCGGATATATTACTATGTGCTTAGGAAGGCTGATCAATCTGTTATAGTGAGGTTACCATTGTTGCAGCAGTTTTTCCAAGGCAATCTCTTCATGTCAGCGGGGGATACCCGTACTGATAGCCTTCAGTTCCCTGATCTTTTTCCTGGTCATTTGCATCCCCATTCACGGTACAAAAATCGATATAAGGTCATTGAGAACATTGTATTCATTAATGACCCAGAGATCTCTTACATTAAACCTGGTGATGTAGAAAGGTTTAAGAGGCTAACTGGGCTTGAGGATTTGCTGCTGGATAGAGATGCTGCAAGGTCACTTTCAGGTGTTCATGTTGCTGGAAATATAGATTCAACTGTGGTACTGCAAGATTTCAATGAAGGATTATCCCTCAAAAGGCCTTCTCGTGGTTCCCAGAAACGACAACGTGGAAATGGCCATCCTGAGCTTGAAGAAGACTTGTCACCTCTTCATGATGTGGAAATTTTAAATAGCATATCATTCAGCACACCCCTGCCATCCAGCAGTGGGGCATCATTGCCAAGTGAAGTAAAAGCAGAGCGGGATGAAAGAGTTGGGTCTGCCATGATCTTTCTTCCTTCTCATCCAAGTGTGGAAGAGTGGGATAACATGGTAGCTGCAACTAAGAATGCAATCGCTTTGACAGGGAGTGCTGCTGAGAGGCAGGCTGGACCACTTATCGGTCTCGTGGACATCGGGGTTTGTGATGATGCATATTTATTTCGTATATCCCTCCCAGGTGTAAGAAAAGTCGAAAGTAAGTTGGATACCAGGAAAATTTTTCTTCAATACAAAGTCATCACTGTTTTAGAATGTTGATAAGCTATAAGCATTTCTTTTGAACTACCCCCCCCCCCCCTCACAATAATCATATTAATAATCACTTGTTTCTGGGAAAGAAAAAGGTAATGTTAACTGGCTTGAATGAAGTTCACATTCAATCCACAGACCCCTTTAAAAAACCACAGAAACAGACAAATAAAATATTCAATTGTTGACCTCATCTCATAATGTTGAGGAACCTTGCAAAGTCATTATTTGTTTATTTTTTTCATGCTTATGTGAGGCATAGTGGCTTATGATGATGTATCATTGCCTCTTACGATCTGATTTTGCAGTTTAGTGGTCTAACTGTTGACATCATATTTTCAGGGGAATTCAGTTGTGAAGTTGAAGCGGATGGGCAAGTCTTGATTAAGGGTGTGACTACAACAGGGGAGAAAGTGGTGTACAAGGATTCACAGGTTTTTGAGATGCAAACACAGCATCTTTGTCCATCAGGATCTTTCTCTGCATCATTCAAGCTACCGGGACCTGTAGAGCCTCAAGAATTTTCTGGTAATTTTGGAGCTGATGGGATTCTGGAGGGGATTGTGATGAAAGAGCGATCACGAAGGCCCTAGATTGTTTGTCATGGATCAGGCTCAGGCTAAAGCAAGTTGCCCGACTTTGTCATTTTGTGGTAGTCATGGGTTCACTTTTGGCCAAAGGAGCAGGGCATCTGATCTGAAGCTCAGGATACCCCATCCCTGAAAAGCCCAAAATTAAGCCAAAGCCTTGCATTTTTATTTGTTTTTTCTTCTATTTGTGGGTGGTGTTTTTTGGGTTGTTTGGAATTTTCCATTTTTTTAGCCGGGGGAGGGGGAAGGGGTCAAATCTTACCCACACCTAGTAGCATGTAATCAAGTTCCGGTTGGATACATTTTCCAGTTTCTGTTTGCTGAGTGCTTCAAATAGAAGTTAGAATGACCTTATTTTCTCAAAATGCAGGATGTTCAGCTTAAGTTCTATGTGCTTGCGCTGGCCAGCCTAGTTGATGGTTCCAATTGGTTTACAAGGTAGAGAGGTGTTTACTGAAGGGAATTGCTCCACAACTGGTTGTTGGTTGATTGTTTGTCTACCATTTCCTTATTTTTCCCTTTGACATTTGAAATCATTTTTATGAGAGAATGGGTTCGAATCCTTGGACATAGATGCAGCTTTTCTGGTTGTCCTTAGACCTCTAGTTGTGCATCCAAAGAAAATCCTCAAGCTGACGATCACAGGTTTCTGACATGTTTTTGATCTAAGGGTAGAAGTGCTCACAAAAGATATGACTGCAAGGGTAACTGGCTTGTGCATATCTATTAAAGGGTTGATCACTGGACACGTATACCCTAATCAGGCTCAGGCAGATGGGCATCAATCAAATCATTCCTATGTCATTAAAGAGAAGGAAAAATCTTCTTCCGCTATAGGTATCTGATGGTCCAGATGTTCAATCCATGAGTTGTATTCTTCTTTTCATTTGAAGGCAGGAATAACAGGCTTCCAAGCAGTAGTGCCCATTTACTAATTGTAAATAGATTGTGCAAATTGATTATTTTTTATGCTGGTAGCAGTCAAGCAAGACAGCTTCAATGCAACCAGAGAACCTGTAGAAGATGTTTACTCTTACAAAAACAGTATCATCCTCCCACACCCAACCCAAAATAACTCATAAAATGGGAGATACTTTTTATCTAGTGCCAACACAGCCGGAGGAGCACTTATGGCTATATCACAGATGGATCAAAACATGAAGGAATACAAAATTTTGATTGTAAACAGTGAATCCAAGTTCACCAGTCATCAACCTCCAAAGTTAACTACTGGCACCACCCAGAAGGTACTAAATAATCAGTTCATCATTGTCAGCTGGCTGGGCATATGTCCTCCAAACTGCAAGGAAAGAAAATATGATAAAGAGCAAGTAAAGTTTTTAAGGTGATTCACCAAATAATAGAAGGATCAAGATAATCCTATGATTAAGTTGTCCAAGGAACAAATTAACAACCTCTTCCCCAAGCATTCAATGATGTCCGTGGTAAGAGTTCCTCTTTTCTTGTTCGCAAAGGCAACTGATGCTGCTTTCCTTAACAGTGCTGATGCAGCGATGCAACCCAGAACCATTGGATTTGGTGTACTTCAAAGAAACAAAATCAGAGAACCACCAAAGTGAGGTACATAAAAGAATACTAGTCAACCATGTATGTTTAAGCAATTAATGCTGCAAATAGTAGGTTGGGATATGACAATAACCTGCCATTTGAATCTTCTCCTACAGATGGCATCTGTTGACGTGCCCAAGATGAAAACACAGCAACACTGGCAACAGAAGTGTTAAATTTTATGAGATGGTATCAGTTTGGACATATAATTATGCAGAACTCAAAGCACCATTCAAGAACACAAATGCAGCCATTTCAGATGAAGTTCTCTATAATTCTTAAAAAGTCCTTTGTGTAGATCGATGAGGGAGAACCAGCCATGCATACAACAAATATGTCAAAAAAAAAAAAAAAAAAAAAAAACCATGGATTTGGGGCTGCTCCATGATAATTGTAGTCAAGGATTTGGTACTGGCTATCCAATCAGCCTTTCAATTCAGCCTGAACCCTAGAAGTACAGCATGAATCAGCTTTTGGATATTGTATGATTCAATGAATCTAATTCCAATTCCTTGAACTGTGGCAATAACAAAATGGATAACATTTCATAATCTATTAGGAGCTTAGAAAATTACTATACAATAATGACATTGTACAACGAATTGAATTGCCTCAAACCAATTTATAACGACAGACACTAAGGAAAATTAACAGTTATCCTCAGGATTGAAGCAACTCAATTTCCTTCCACGCCCCACTTACTACCCCAACCCCTCCCCTTTTCTCTAATTTTCAAACTTCTATCTAAAAATGCTTTGTCCACAATCAAGGCATTGAGTTGGCAAGTCCGCCAGCAATTTCGCAATTTCAGCCGGAAGCAGGGACACACAAACTTCTTTTCCCCTCTAATAGTATGGCACTCTCCCCCGTCTTTTAATGACGATGACTCATGTCATTTCACGTAAAAGCCACAATAACATTTTTTTTTGGGAAAACCCTTTTTACCCTTTTATTGAATAGTGCATCAAATAATTTGTGGGAATAAAACAAGGGGCAAATCAGTTAATAATTTGTAATTTATTGATTTCTTCAGAAGACTCAAAATCCTTGTTAATGAGAAAGACAAATCCTCAAGTGCATGAAAAAATGTATATCTGAGAAAGTAGCAAGGAATACAAGCAGATTACAGTTAGAAGCATTTTATATGGTAACAAACCTTCCAGAAAGGATATCACCTTGGCCGCCACACCGCCGTGGGGATCCATGTGTGCTCACCATATTCACTGCATAAACCATTGGAAATCACAGCTTCAGGGCCTTCTACATATGATCATATTTTATAAAACATAGAAACGCTAAACATTGAGAAATGTGCCAGAAAGAGGAAAATTAAGGCAATCTGCATGCATGGAAGCCACATAAATTAAGTGGAACTCCAGTCTATGGCAATGGAATTCAAGTTTAACTCATTCATTCAAAATCTACCTATAGAAATAGAAAAGGGGGGGGGGGGGACCCTTCTTTGTGCTTAGTAAATAAATTCTGTTGGTTCACAGGAATGACAGGATGTGGTGTGACTTTCTATCCCACATAGAACATCTTCCTGAATTGACATACAACCAACCTCAAACGGGTAACTGGACTTCTTCATTTTTCCCGGAAAGCCAATTTGAAATTCTTGTAAATGTGCTCCCAATATCTCTAGGGTACTCAAGAACTTCTGATAGATTAGATGTTTTGAGTGGTTATCCAATCATAGCATCCCACCTGACTAGGTAAAGCCACTCTACATGGCCCTCAATGTTTTCCATCATTAGTCAATACCCTCTATGGGCTTAGCTTAATTGATTTTATTATCAATTTCTAGATATCAACTAAACTTACAGAAAGTCAATAATAAACTACCAGCAGACTGAAAGCAATGCACAGAATGTTGAACATCATCTTCCGAAAGAAACTAAAAGTCCCTTTATTATTGTACCTGCCACACCATCACTGATGAGATCAGACTTTCCTTTCCGTAGAATAGTTGTGCGCCCAATCCTGACCAAGTAGCAAAATGCGTTTAAGAACGCTAAGGGAGCAATAATAATAAAATGGAATACCATCCACCTTCATCACACAATATCAAAATGATGCATGGATAGTCTATGACTCAGAAAAGAATGGACGAAAAGCTTACAAGCTTAACAGGGGATAATCACTAGGGTTTTTGGTAATGATATTTTATTCATACACAGAAAAAGGTGGTATAGACTCTTTTAACCAGCACTTGGAGCACAACTTTTGTCCCCATCCACATTTAAACGCTAGGCATAAACATAACGATCTTTCAGGGCCTTTGAACAAGATTGCTGGACCATCACCCCAATGGAATGATCAATGTTCAGACTGTAATGAAATATTTTGACCATGCTAAAGGAGTATCAAAATTAAATGGTATAAAATTTTAAATCCATTGGCATGCATTGCACATCCAGACTATCTGGAACCACCAACATTACTGCTTCAAACTTAAGCCAGATTAGATTTGACTGATATAGGATCAAAATTGTGAAGTGTTGGAAGTCAGCATTATGGTACAAATCTTAAGCTGAAGGACATTTCATGCAATATAATTCCAAATTTCCAATAATTAGGATACCAGCCTAACTCTCCTGCAACTTCACCAGGATACTTAGACTGAAGGCCATTTCATGCAATAAAACCCTACTGTTCTTGGAGAAACCGTATGTAGGTTAAAGATTTAGATTGGAGAGATTTTGAAGTTTTTAATGATGGATAGTCAGTAGGACACATGCTTTCTTTACATGGGGATAAGCTAAGGTTGAGATTGGTCTTTAGTGACTCAGAAGTTGGAGTCAGAAAAACAATGTAAGTTTTTCCCCCTCCCCCAAACACCATGTCTTAAGATGAAGAGAACCAACATATATAACACCCCCCCCCTCCAAAAAAGAAGAAGAAGGTGTTTTGGTGCATGAAACTCTTGTTACTGCAGGGTTTGAGGAGGTGCACGTGTGATTCCATTAGAGAGACCCATGCTATAAAGAATTCCAATAATCCTCTAACAACTTATGTCAATCTCTTGAAGTGCAAAAGACATTTGCAGACTATGTATCGAAGTATTAGCTGTCATGCACATGTAAATCAGAGTCAATGTCATGACCCCCCCCCCCCCAACAAAAAAAAAAAAAAAAGGAAAAAAAAAAAGATAAAAAAGTAAAAAAGGAATCAGGAATCAATGTCCACCATATGATGATTCATACCAGGGAAATCAACCTTACAAAAAAAAAAAAAAAAAAAATCATCCAGAAGCCAAACCATCTCAACAGATCTGTTGACCTGAGCTCATCTAAGTTGTGAGGGTGCATTTCTATTAACTTGAACATAGGGGAGAAAGAGAAGATGACCATCAGGTGATATATCTAATTTTCAGGGATGGGAGATATATAAGTAATCATGTCAATTTATGAGCATGTTAAAGATCTAACACCAACATAAACATCCAATAAGTTACCTTCTTGCCAAAGATAGAAGTTCCTCAGTAGAATCTTCACCACTAACTTCACAATTTAGAACTTTCTGAACAAGGCGTTTATACTCATTTACATTTGGTGTTAGGACAGCTAAGCTGTACCCGCTAACAAGATCAAGATTGTTAGTGACAAGAAAGAGTCCATCCTGTGAAGAACACATATCATCAAGAAAGTAAAGGTAAGGAACCATTAACCAATTAAGTTTCATTCAAGGAGAACAACAAACTGCTTCTGTATCCTAAAAAATATTTCTTTCAAATTTTCTGATTTAGTGAATAACATACCCCATCTACAACAATTGGGATTTCTGACTGCCGTGCAAGTTTCATTATCTCACTAACACAGTCCTGTAGAAGTTATACAAGTAGTATAGAAATATTTAATATATGGATACTGCACATAGATATATGAACAAGTATACAGTATTGAACAAAGACAAGAATGTTCTACTAAAATAAGCCTTCACAAACAAAAGAAAAGGCAGAGCAGGAGGAAAGGAGCAAGTGCTGGAAACAATGAAAAGCTTAGTTCCTTCCAGACTCTAGTAAAGCAAATGGATGATAGCTCCTAGCCATCAACTAGGAAGGAAACACACCTGACAGCACATAATAAGCCAATTCCTATCTCTAGAAACTAAATCCAGCAAAGAAAAAATTAATACAACATGAGGTTACAAAAGCACAAACCAGAAGAAAAGGGTCTCTTCCAAGGCCTGGACCCACAACAAGGCAATCAAATCTCTCCATCCACTTGGAAACCTCAGCGAGAACCTTATCAGAGACAGCTTTTTTCTCATCCTCCCTGAATATATTGTTTCTTGAACATCAAAACCTGAATAGAGAACCCGAATCTGAACACTCAAAGGAATAGAGGAATTGAAGCAACAACTCACTTTACACTGTAAGATTCTTCCAAAATAGGGTGCACAATTATCTCTGGGCTGTAGCTTTTTATAACTGTGGCAGCATCTTTTGTACAGAAAACATGGGACAAATCTGCACCCTACATGGCACAATAGTTGCAAGTGAATAAAATAGAACATGTTCATTTTTTTCTTTGGATGAATAAAATAGAACACGTTATATATACTAAAAAGTAGTTACATCCAGTCTAAAATAATGAAAATGAGGGAAAGCAAAATTAGTAGAGCACTGACAATTTTTAGTGCCGATATAGCTGCAAAATAGGGAGCTCCTGTGTATTCACGGCAACCACCAACTATAGCTATCTTTCCTGATGAACAATATTATAGTGATTTAATAAACCATGGAAAATAAATTCATTAACAAAACAAAAATATAAGAGGGTTACTAATAGGAGTAAGGATTTCTAAATTGGGTAGAACATAACAAAAGCAACAAGGACTAGGTCTTTGTTTCAAATTTTCAGGCAATGCACTAGGGTGGGACGATCAGCAAGAACAACAGATGATGGTACACGAGGGATAGACCATGTATGGGTAGTCCACAAGTAGGAACCACAGGCATCAACTCTTTGTCGGACAATAAATCCAGGATTGTCAGACCACAATATCCATGGAAATATGCATAAACATAAGAAAAATTTTAGGAGATACATTCTCTTTAATACTGTGTATCTGCTCCAGTAGAAGTATAAATTACTAACTTTAAACAATCAAAATAAAGAATTCAGCAAAATAGAAGAAGGGCTGACCTGCCTGGCCTTTGTGTCGACTTGGGTCAAGCTTTGGAGTAATTGTTCTTAAAACAGTCTCGACATCAGCTTCTAAATGGGTTTCAGCAACAACCTTTGTCACTGCCATTCTCTTTACGTGGGTTTGACTGCTGTAATCTCCCAGAGTCCTTATCAAGAATTGTTGTCTCCTAAGGATTGCCGAGGAAGCCAACATACAGTTTGGATGATGCAGACAAACGGAGGAAGGAAGGACTGAGGTAATGTTTAACTAGTTTATAAAATTGAAAATGAGAAAGAATTAACCAAAAAAAAAAACCAAAAAATCCAGAAGGAGGGCAGGATTACTTAAACCCCAGCTTAGATAATAAAAATTCCTTTCTTAATTCACAAAATTACCCAATAATCACAATACCTAGTAGTTGGATGAAGGAAAATCTCCGGTGAAGCTCTTGAATTCCAAATTAAGCAGGGCTGTCAAGTGATCATCGAAAATCTTTAGTTAAACCGTAACTGCGATGAAAACACAGCCAACAAAGAGAGGAGCAAAACCCAGAAACCTATATTCATACTTGATGGCGATAGCTGGGAGATGTGGCATTGTTGGCGGATGAAGAGGGCCGTGAAAATGTGACAATTTGCAAATGAGTGAGCGAAGCTGTTCTAATAGATTATACTGATCGACGCGCGTGGATTGAAGTTCGCCCACAGAGATGTAAAGCGGGGTCCAGTCCTCAACCAGCAAATTTACACCGTTGATTGAATTCACGAAGTCAAAACCCAAAAATATATATTTTAACTATCCGCGTTCGTCTCTACCAAGATTCTTGCTTACGACTTACGAGTTACGAATAACGCTGCAAGGAAGAAGAATTGCTAGGGGAGAAATAATGGCGAAGGAGAAGGAAAACTCGATAAAATCTGCGATTGTGGTCACGGGAGCCCTAGCTTTCGGATGGATGGCGATCGAGCTTGCTTTCCGACCTTTTCTCAAGAAAGCTCGCGATAGCATGGACAAGACAGATCCCACTCACGATCCCGACGATCACGATTCCGGCGGAGTTCCCAAGTCTTCTTTGTCCGCCACCGACGATGTCTAGGTCTTTGTGCATTTAGTTTTAACTTTTATTAATAGGGTTCATTGGGTCTGTACTCTATATCACTAGAAATTAATAGGGTTTATGGTATAAAACAATTTCCATCGTTTCTGTTTTTTTGATGAAACAATTTCCATCTTTTCATTTTCATTTTCATGTTCACAATAAAGGTTCTCCAGATGACTTTTGTTCTCTCTTATTTATGACAAATCATACTGAGCTTATTTCATGCACGCTATGTGTTTGTTTCTCCACCGTTACAAGTACAGAAACCCATTCAGTTAGAGAAGTGATCATGTGCCCTGTTCATCTAGACCTGAACTTTTAAGTCCTCCAAGATGTGCAGAAGAAGCCAACACGCTCAGTAAAAGCAAACCCTGCAAATTGCACATCTAGAACATTAACTTAGCAGGAAAATCGCATTGAATGTTATACAAGTTAATAGTTGAAACTTGAAACCACCCAAATATCGACAGTGAAATCCATCTTAAAGTGGGTTACCAGTATCTTTCAGAGGATTAATAATGACCATTATAACAAGATTAGGTAGCCAACAATCTATAAACTTTTTGTAAGTTGATCTTCATACACTTGTCCACTTGTCGTTTGTGTACACCAAATTCTAAAACCAAATCAAGGTGAAAAAAGCTTGCATCACTCTGTTTACAGAACAAAATTGCATCTCTTATAATAAAAGAAGGCAAGAAGTCCCCATCAAAATTGGTAGCTCGAGAAACCAAATGCCCAGTGATATGTATTTCGATGAACCATCCGTTACTAAAGAGGGCTCACTCAAGCACCACAAAATTCCTTGTTGGGCGATACCAGCTGTTCTTTATTCATTCTTTTGCGGAGGTGGGTTCAGCCATGAGAGAACCCTAAAATGGTTTCTTGATGCAACAAACAAAATCCAAATGCACAACAAGAAACATGGTACGGTGTATCTAGATTATGGATTTAAAAATTACTTTAGGTGAAAGTTTTCATGCATTTCCAATGGCAATTATTCATAATGCAAGTGGGTTAGGTAATAAGAACCAAACTGATAATAATGAACAACTGAAATTGGATTAGTGACGTAAACGTTGTAACTCCCGAGTTGGTGATCCACGGGGAGGCTGTGAGTCCACTCGTGACACAAAATCTACCGCGACCAGAAGCAGCGCACTGACATGATCGTATAAAGGATAAATCCATGAAGTGTTTGATTTCTCTGCTTCCACACCCTATAAATTCCATCACGCGTTTCTTGACTTTGCTTGTGATTTTCTTTTTTCGTCTCTAGAATCTGGGCAATCCTCAAATTATTTATCTGCTTCTTCGATTCTCCTCTGCGTCAGTTCTTCCATTTCTTTCATGACAGCAGTACATGAGGTGAGCTCTTTTATTTTTCTCTTTCCCTCTCTATCATCGTAATTTTTCTTTGCTGCATTTGTTTTGAAAGCCATATGATGGGTTCAGTTAATTATGAAAAGAGGATTTCGTAATGATTTCCTGCTTTAAATGTCTTACTCATTCGCTAAAAGCCTTGCCTTCGAATCTTGTCAATTGCGTTCTTCTTCACTCTGTGATTCTTGTCTCTTACGCTTGGGCTAATTGAGGCAGTTTTTTTCTTTTCTTTTTCTTCTTTTCTTTTTTGGGTTCTTCCCCATAATTCTTGTGATGTGGGTAAGAGTGCTGAACCTTATTCTGCAATTCCTGATTATCTTAATCGTGATGTGATTAGCTTAAAGTGAAATGACAAAGGTTGGGATCATTATATCTTGAAAACAGAGCTCGACACACTTTTGGGTTCGCAAGGTAATTAGGGACTGCTCTGTTTTTAAGTTTAGACTCGGCAGATCACACTTTTTTTCCTTCACAAATTTGGGTTTAGGCTTCATTTTAGTTACAACTATGTCTGGGGCTTCTAGATTCAAGAGTTTGAACAAAGAATCTCAGATTTCAATACTTTTAATTGACAGTCTATAAATGCACTGTCCTCTTTGTAGATGTTAAGTTTTGTTTGCCCTTTCTCTTCAAATGTTTCTGTTTCTCTTCCCATAATTCTTATTACTCCAGGGTCGGACGTGTTAAAATCACTTCAGTAAAGTTCCATTTCGTTGTGCAATCTAAATTAACTGTTTTAGGTTGCCACATGGTATAAGTTAGTTCATTCTGGCTTCCAAGAACTTCTCAGACCTCTTATTTTATTTGTTTATAATCGGAAGATTCACCTTGAATCATTGCCTGCATGTTAATATTAGGAAAAAGGAAAAAAAAAAGGATCTGTAATATTTAAAAAATTGAACTTACTTCTATTCTTAAACCACATTCATTGTTGAGCCCATTTTCACCTTCAAATGCTATTCAAGACCAGACTGAAATGGCTTCAGTCCAGGTTGCACCCAAGTGTAGTGTGGGAGAATAGTGGCGAATGAAATTGCCAGTTTGACATTGTCTTCATGTCCTTCAGCGTTGGTACTATTGTTGAATGAAGTCTCTGAGCATCAGTGAACCTTTTGGAACTTGCAAGCCCCAGTGACCTTTTAATCGGTGAATTCTTGACTGAATAAAGCATCCTCTATTCCCTAATTGAATAAACTGGAAATAGCCTCTCTGTGAAAGCAGGTGTAAGGCTGCATGGATTACTACCCATTTACCCTCCCCATACCCTGCAACCACAGGAGCCTCATGCACTGGGTATGCTGTTTATAGGTAGACAATAAAACAGGATTTCTGCCCGTCAAAATTTAGGTATTCGAGAGTGTTATGACATTACTAGCAAGAAATAACTAGTGTTGTAGTCCTTCAAAAGAACAAGAGTTGTTGTTGCCTAGAACAAAAACAAGTAGAACTTGGCAATTATTTTAATAAGAAGTCATTTTTCTGGACTAAATTGAACTTTACTTGCTTGGGAAAATTAGGAAACACTGAGAAACTTGATTCTTCTTCAGCTTGAGCATCAACATGTTGTCCTTGACTACTAAATACTATTATGTTTACTTTGGATTACAAGATTTGAGTATATGATATTCATATAATGATTTTTGCACTGCTTACTTCCTTAAGCCAGTATGGTATATGAAGAGTAGCCTAGTATAGTTTCATCCCTCTGGGGAAGAGGAAATTGAGATAAGAATCTTCTCGTACTTATTATTGAGTTGAAAAGCTTTATGATAATAGCCCAGACGCATTTGACAGATTCTTATGAAAGCTGTGTCAATGGAACTGTCCCATAGAGCAAGTGGCAAGATTTAGTAAAAATGTACCAGATTTAAAGAAATTAATGAAATGGATCTGTACTGGTATTAGCACCTAGTGGCAGAAATATTTTGGTTAGAAAGTCTGTCCTTGAAGAGTTATGGACTGTTGAAGGTATACTTTTTGTCACCTGGCAAGGTTCTCCACAAGTCCACCATCCAGGTTGTGCAAGGGCAGAAAATCTAGTCAATTATCTGGTTGTATTTAACTTTATTTTGTTTCCTAAAGTCACTTTACTGCACAAAATTTCATCTTCTTAAATAGACAATTTCTCTATTTGTATTTATTTATGTGGTTACAAGGAACTTGTGGTTGTCAGTTGGGAACATTATGAAATGAAAAATGCTTAAGATCAACAGAACGATACTTGGCTATACAGGAGAGTAAGAAGAAGCTCATATCTCATTATCCAAGTACATCTAAGAAAAATTTATCACCTGACGGAAGCTGCTGCAGTTTGCATGTAGCAGAATGGCCAACTTGGGTAGGTTGAAGAAATTTATCCAGAAAAAGGCTTATCTTACATCAGAAATGTAGGTCACCGCTAGCAGCCCCAGCAAGTTTCATGTATTTTACATTAGCCCAATGTACATTAGAAAGACCTGACCTCCTAAAGGTTTTCCTAAAACTATTCTTTTAGGGGGATAAGGGGGTGGCTGCCTCCTCCTGACACTTGTATAGTTGAGTCAGTTAACTTAGTTTAATTCATAATCTAGTTGTTGAACTCTTCTACTATTATTATTTTTTTCTGAGCATGTTTCTGTGGAAAAAGAAATTCTAGTTCCTTTTGCTGATGTTGAATGACAATCTCTTTGTTCTTGGTAACTTAAATCTTGGTCTGCCTTTTTGTTGATAAAAGTTTAATTCTCTTGCTTTCAATGATTTATCAGAGTCCCACAAGGATGTCAACTGTGGAGGTTGGAAGTATGGCGTCACTAAGTAGCGATCTGTTTTATGACATATTGAGACGTCTTGATGGTGCAACTTTGGCTAATGCAGCATGTGCTTGTGCTACTCTCTGCTCCATTTCAAGAGAAGAGAGTTTATGGGAAAACGTATGTCATTCTTTATGGCCCTCAACTAATAGGGAAGATGTGAAGACTTTGATCTCATCAGTTGGTGGCTTCAGAAAATTCTATGCAGACTGCTATCCACTCATTGTGAACAAGGATGTTCTTGTGGTTGAGTGTGATTCACTTGCTGAATACCCCGAAGAATGGTTAGAGGCCGAGTATTATGGTGATGTTGATGATCTTGAAAGTATCTCACCATCAGATTTTGTCTCTATTGTGGATGTCAGATATAAAGATGAAGTGATATATTCAAAGGTTCTCTGGGGTATTCCTGATTCTGATGGTTCCAATGGCTGGTTTTACGACTGTCCTTTCCGAATTGACCTTCTTAACTTATCGTATAATGATGGCCATGAGGATGAAGTTACACTCTCAGTTGAGGATGGTCTGCCTCCAGTTTTCTCAATCGACCAGGAGAGGAAAGATGGAAAACTTTGGAGGGAGCTCTGTGATGGAATCAGGCTCAGTTGGATTGTAGTAAACAAAAAGGAAAAGCAAGCTGCTAATGTCGCAAGCTGGAGCCCCCTTGGGGGCCAAAGGCATTGGCCAACAGATAAAGATTTCTTGATGCGCTTTGGATCCATTCTTCCAGCCAAAGACATCCTTCCGTGTCAAGTCGTTGAATGCATACTTGTTATGAAGTTTAGAGTTACCCATACTGAGAGAGAAGGTAGCCAGACTACACTAAAACTAACAGAGCTAAGCATGCAGTTGAAGGACATGGGAGGCTCTCATGTTAATGGGAGGAACAGTTTGTTTGTACTTAAAGAAGCCCTGAAATCTTGTAGGAGTAAAAACTACAGTGAAGTTCTAGAATCTTGTCATCTGTACTCAAAAGCACAGAGTGAATTAAAGGAGGAGAAAATGAGAATTGAAAGCCGTTTAGACAGGCTCTGTATCTTAAGTGGAATTGCTGCATTTATCACCTTCTGGTACTGCATTTTATGAAAAACAAAACATTTGTGCCATCTTGTTTAATGAACTTTTGTTAATGGCAGTGATGAAACCTCAGCTTGTAGAAATTTGACCCCTTAAATGATCACTACAGTTATTCCTCTTATGGTGGATCAGTTTGGCTGCTAATATAGGAAGGAAAATAAATAAATAAAATTTTAAACGGAACTTTCTGTATTTTTAAAACCCACCCATTTATTGAAGTAGAGTAGGAATATCAATTTGCAGCTTGAACCGTTAAAACTGAACCGCACCAGCCTGTTATAGTCCGAACCGAATGTTAATGGACTGTGTTTGGGCTGAGGTTGGCTGAGCCCGCACCAATTTGAATCCAAACCACGACCCGTTATAACCTGTTTTATAGTTTTACATTAAATGTTGTTTGAATCATCATATTACCACTAGGTAGTTGGTATACATTATTAGAAAAATTGAGCATAAATTCAAAGATCAAATAGCCTTTACTACTTGTATAGGACAATTAATTAGAAGGATTAAGTATGAATGCAAAGATCAAATAGTCTTTACTACTTAAGGACAATTAATTAGAAGGATTAAATATGAATGCCCAATTGAATGTACTAAGTTTGTTTAAATCAAGTAAATATTTATCTAATCTAGAAGTATTTCTTTTGCATATCAAGCTAAATACCAACCCAAAAAAGAGATGGATTTCATAGAAGGAAAAAAAATCAAAAACAAGAACCCAATTTCAAGACAATCAATCATGGCACAAGTTGGAATTTAAAAGGGTAGAGCCTGAGAAATTATCTTGTAGTTCATATGACCTCCCCGTGGGAGGTTGGGCTTTTAACCGCTCTACTAATCCACCATTGGCTATATGTTACTATTTAGTACTTACTATCTAGGTTCTTTAACTTCTATAAGGTGGGTAGAATTCCGACAATGTGGAATAACTTTTCATTTTTTTTTTTACGGAAATGGATCAATAGCAATTTTGTTTTACATAGAATTTTGGATTTTGTTGCAGGATGCTCAACTATTTCTTTTCGTTCTTTTTCTTACATACCATAAATTGTTAGCCCACTTTAGTTTAAATCTAAACCGCACCAAACTGAAATCGGCCCAAAACCATTATTTTGCTAGTGGATCCGCGTTTGTGCTAGATGTTTTTGAGCCTTGAAACCGCACCGTTGACATCCCTAAAACAGAGTATCATATGGATAAAGTGAAAATGCTTCGCACTCTTTATGTATAACTTGCTGAAAACATGAAAATTGGAAACCCCTATTTATGGTAGGGAGAATCACTTACAACTTGAGTCTTCTTCAATGTAGAAGACATTAAAAAAACAAAAAACTTAATTACTTAAGCCCATATCATACTTAAATGCCTCATGTTTGGAGTTACAGAGTTTACCCATGCAACAGTGTATACTATAAAGTACACAAAGTTAAAGGTTGGATTAATAATTTTGAATGTAGGAGATAAATTGGGAGAGAATCATCTCATGAGCTTGATTTATTTTCTTAAAAATCTTCTTATTGATGGAATGGATGGAGGAATTAATTACAAAAGGACAATAAGAAACTATGATATGCCCCATGAAAGACGAGATCAGAAAAAACCTAAAAATTATTAATGTTTCCATCATGCCCAATGTGTCATTGTCTAAAGTTTGTTTCTTCATCTTGAAGATGAGCTTCCTCTGTCCCTCCGATTATCAAACAAAACTGCGTTGAGCACTTTGTTGGATTTAGATGGTGGAAGAAAATCCTTCCCAACAGACACCTCCATCTCCTTTGCCGCTGGTAATTTGAGATCAGTGAAACCAAACACACCAGTGTAAATGGACATCTTCAAATCAATAATCTCCAATTGATTCAACCCTGATAATCTTTCATTCGATTCCGAGGAATTGCAACTCACAGACGTTCTAAAACTGCCGCTCCATTACTTCTTACGTTCTTTAAAACTGGATGCCAGACGCTCCATTATTACTCAAAATTTTCTTTTACATTTTGGTTTAAATTTTATTCTCCTTCAGGGGATCCAAACCCCGCAGCCAACCTTTACGCAATGGCTCCGGTCTTGTAGGTGGATTCCATATCCAAATCTGGTTCTTCTTCTTTTCCCTCGTTTTTTTTTTTTTTTGGGGGGGGGGGGGGGTGTGTGGAAAAAAAAAATAAAAAAAAAAAAAAAAAAAATAAAATAAAATATTTTTATTTTTTATTTTTTTTTTTTGTTGGGTTGGTTGGGGGGGGGTTTTTTTTTTGGGTTTTATCCTTCTTTCTTTTGTCTCCCAAAGACTTGATTGTTTCAACTGAAAGAGAAATCAGACAAATACCAGTTATTTAAACGCTCGAGCTTTGAGGGAGGGAACCCAGATAAATATGCAAAGAATAAATAAATTAGGAAGAAGAGAGATGGTGGGAGAAAGGTGTTTAGACAATAGAATTAAAGGCAATAATGTTGGGGTAATTGTATTACAAATTCTTCAAACACACAAAAATGAAATTGCAATACAATAGAAAGATGAAGATCTTTAGCAAAGCCAAAGAGCTTGAAGTAGCAACCGAACAAACCACCGATCGATGAGGTTGAGTCACACATTGAGTGCTGTCTTTAAGGTAATTGATGCACCCTACTACCAAGGGTTCTTCGCACCACCACCTCCAAGATAAAGCAACATTCAACTAGAAGATGAGGTAGTTCTTCTAGTTCCTTTCAAGGAATCAAAAGCTAGAGCACAACACTTAGACAACTCAAGAAAGAAATGAACTTTGTAAAACAAATAATGTGAGTGATGAGTATCTCTACATGCACACAATATGCAAAGAAGGGTTGGGTTTATATAGGCCCAAACCACACCTCCTCACAAGGGGAGAATCAATTCTCCACTAATGGAGAATCAATGGTTTGTCCCTCCTCCACTAATGTGAATAAACCCCCTTGACCTAACCTCCCCACTACTTGGGGAAGTAACTCTTATATTCACTTCTTTGGAATGAATATGCTTTAACCCATTCAAAAACCTTAACCCCCACTCATGGTAATGGCCATGAATGGTCATGAAGTTAAAATGAGAAATGAAGGTCAAGAGTTAAAATTTGAGTAATTCCACCATTCAAGTAAGCCCACCTCATCACCATGATCAAGACCTTTAAGACCCATGATCAATGTCATGAAGAGCCTCATAACCAAGGTCATGAAGGGCCTCCTTTACTCATGGTGCCTCATTACCACCCTTACCTCATGGTGCCTCATTACCATCCTTACCTCAAGGGTCCCATACACAAACAAAACAATTAAATAAAAGAAATGCAAAAACTAATTTTGAAACTTAACATATAGATAATATAGATTTTAATAAAAAACCTAACAAAGAATCATGAAAAATTACCTTTGTTTCTAGTTCATTCTAACATCTGATATGTTGAACGTTTCAATATTTTGTACTGGGAATCACGAATATCTTTATGTTTTAGTTTTTCTTCATTTTCTCTCACAAGTAGCACCATTTTCATCATCTCCCCTGTCTGCAATATTAGAGGATAGATAAGCACACTACCACATTTATTTACCAACTCCATAGTCTGAGATCTGGTATAATTGGAGTAATGATGAACAGGGCTTGATTTTGCATTACGTCCCCTTTTCTAATAACGACTTTTTGTCGAACCTCAAGTGTTTGGAAATGTGGAACATTGAAAAGCACTAACACTTTTGGCTATCAGTCCAGGCAATGCAAGCAAAATTTCTGCAACTTCCAGCATATCATCATCGACACGTCACTAATATGACTACTCTCTTTCGTCTCCTTCATGTTCTTCTTCTTCATTACTGAATGCAAAGACTTCTATGCATGCTTTTCATCTATTGAATGCAGAGTTTTCTTCATCTTCTTTTCTTCTACTGAATGCAAAGGAAACACCGTCTTCTTCTTGCTAGGTTTGTTGAACAGAGAGAATGTTTCCCAATCGATGAAGAAAATATGAAGGTTAATGAGAATGTCATTTCCTTTCCATTCCTTTCTTATGTATGGAATTGTGAAACAACTCGAATGGGTTTGGGATTTATGCAAGCAAACTGATACGGAAGATTTTTATCCGACCGGGTTTAATCCGGATGGGGCTCCACATGCTAGTTAATCGGGAAAGATGCCGATCATCCATGACCAAAAGCGTAACATACGCCACATATATAGCAATCATCCTTGATATAGAAGGTCAACTCAGCAGCTGATTGAATCGGACCAACGACAAGGAAGCATGATCTTAGGAGAAACAATAGCCCTTATCGGGCTAACTTACCAAATGCGTATAAGGTAAGTTAATCGTTATAAGATAGGGGACGCATCTCCTTGGTAAGCAATCCAATACACTCTGAGTATAATTACCGGAATGATGAGTCCTAGCTAGTTGGAATTATTACCGGAATCCTAGTTTAAGAGAAGTTCTTTAATTTAAGATTTGGTTTAAGGATGTTGGTTCGTTAAAAGGGAATTCAGTTTGAGAATGATTTTAAGTTTGAAATATTCACATCATTACTATTTTCTATATCTAATAAAATATAACTTTTTCCTGTCAACGTCATTATACATTACATTAGAAATTAGAAAGAACTAATTATACATTACATTAGAAAATAGTAATGATATCTGTTCTTCTTGATGATAATTTTTAACTAAATACTAATATATAATGAACATAATTTGTATATCCACTAGATTCTAGTGAAGTGTAAAAAAGTATACTTTTTGTTAATTTCTTTGAATATGGCTGAAGGTCTCACCAGAATCCAAACTATGCTGTTGGGTGTACTTCTTCGCAACAAGATGAGCTTTGTAGTGTTCAATAGTACCATGAGACAACGTTTAATATAGAAAAACACTTAACACCCGACTACATAAATATGTAGCAATAGCCTATCATTGTGGATTACAAGTGCTTTATCATCCATCGTATAGGCTCCGTCGCAAACGTAGTAACTACACATAAATATTAATAATGCATGTACACGATCGTCCATAGCTACGACTTTTTAGCTACGGGTGTTTCCGTAGCTATATTTATAGATGCGGATTGTTAGTTACGGATGTTTTCGCATCTAACTTTTAGCTATACCAATTGTAGGGACAGATGCTTTTGTGATTATATACCTCTAGCAACGAAAAATATAACTGCGGATGTTTCTGCGGCTAACTTCTAGCTACCCACATATGATAACTACGAATTTTTTCACGACTATACTATAGCTGTAAAAGATATAATTACAAATGTATTTGTAGCTTTTTGTAGCTAATCTATAACTATGAAAATTGTAGTTATGGATATTTTTGTGGATGGTTTACAACTACTGATATTTTTATCGCTCAACTATAACAACATATATTTCATTTGTTGATATTTTCATAAATAATTTATAACTACGAATATTTAACCATAGATTTATTTTTGTAACAAATTTATAATTTTATAGACATAGATTTTTAATTACGAGTGTTTCCATTGCAACTATATAATAATAGATATTTACTTCAGATTTTTCTGCAATAAACTTATAGTTGCAATATTTTGGTAAATTTCTTCTTTTATACGACACATTTCAAGTCAATTGGAAAATTAATAAGAAAAATCATTCAATATATAAATAGCTTAAGATCCAAATACAACTAGTACTTAAACTAAATTTGGCTCAGCCAAACCCTATTACCTAATACATCAATAATATTATTTAAAAAACTTAACTCCAACAATTCATATTATGCAATCATCCATTCCTACACAACACCCCCCCCCCCTTCCAAACTACACTTTAAACTTAACTCTGTTAATTTGCAATTTTAAATTTTAATGATGTTTCTTATATGAACTCCCTCCCATTTGCAGATTATCACAGCATCTCTGTTGAGACTGGTCAAGGACATGTTCCCAAGTCATGGAAAACAAGTTTAACCCGTAGCTGACGAGAGCAGTATTCAAAAGACTAAATCATCATTCACAAAAGGATGATTAGCGGCAATAAGGAAATCAAAGATCCCTTAATCTTATTAAAAACTAAACCATTGATAAGCCTCCCTTGTTTAGGGTTCAACTGATTATTTTTTGAGTTAGAATAATACATCCCTTCAACCTTCATGCATGAAGGTTGAGGTTATCAATCAAAACTATTCAGCAAGAGTACAGTTTTCATATAGCTTGGAAGGCAGGCGTGGGACTAGAAGAACTTGAAGAGGCTTTGCTTTGGGTAAGGTAAGGCTTGGAGCTTCAGTCATGTCCACTGGTGCATTCAAAGGGGTCATTAAATCAAACCCATGGAGAAGACGAGCTAGTGTCAAGTGGAAGATTTGCATGGCCAAGGTGATACCAGGACATTGCCTTCTTCCAGCGCTGAAGGGAAGATACTGGTGCTGTTGAGCCGTGAAGTCAACATCAGCATGCTTTGTGAGAAATCTTTCAGGTTGGAACTCTTCAGGGTCTGACCACAAGCTAGGGTCTCGGTGCAGCTTCCATATGTTCAGTAACAAATTTGTACCCCTGGGGACATCATATCCACCTACTTGACAATCTTCCGAGGCTTGATGTGGCAATGTAGGTGCAGGTGGATATAAGCGCAGTGTCTCCTTGGCTATGGCCTGAAGGTACACGAGGTTCTTAATATCTGATTCATCCACATTTCTGTCTTGGCCAACATTAGCATCCAACTCATCTTGTGCTCTTTTCAACACATTAGGATGATTCAAGACTAAAGAAAGAGCCCATGTTAAGGCAATAAATGTGGTATCAGTGCCACCAACAATAAGATTCTGCAAATGGAAACAGATCAAAGGAACCATATCAAACATAATGAAAAACTGGAGTGCAAAATACAGTAGAACATGAAGATCATGAAGTAATGAACATACCAGTACAGTTGCCTTGATGACAGTATCACGGTGGTAACCATGAATCAGGTCCTCTTGATCAGGAAATATGGATAACATGAGGTCCATGAAGTCTTCCGGTTCATCATCACCTGATGAAGGTTTCTGCTTATTCCTGTGTCGACCAAGATGATCTTCCAACCATTTCCCAAGTACACTGTCAACTTCCTTAAAAACAGAATTCATGGCTTTCAGTTGTCCTTGCAAGTCCATCCATTCAATGAAAGGAAGCACATCTGAAGGTACAAAGTCGCCACACAACCGTACGAATTCCTCAATTAATCTCTCGAATATAAGAGCTTCATTATCATCTTTGGCATCATGTAAGGCATGAAGATATCGTTTCCCAGCGATCATCTTGGTGAAAACATTGAAATTCAAGCGACTAAACCATCGATCCATCTCCACAGAGACTGGACCAGCATGGCTGTTCTTGACCCAATATGAGTACAAATCTTGGATGCATGCATCAACCTCACCCTTTCTTATATGCTGAAGCATGTCAAGGCGGTTCTTGGAGAGAAGCTTAAGCGTGAGAGTCTTCTTCATTTCACGCCAGTAAGGGCCATAAGGTGCAAATGTTAGAAAAGCATAATTGTAGCCCAAGTACTTGGTTGCAGCAGTTGGTGGGTGTGATGCAAAAACCTTGTCATGGGTAGTCAAGCATTCCTTGGTCACCTCCAAGTTGCTCACCACAAGTACTCGAGTGACACCAAGACGAAGCATGAAAACTGGGCCATATTTGTCAGCAATGGCACCAAGTGATCGGCAAAGTGGAACTGACTTCTTCAATAGAAAGAAATGGCCAAAGATGGGTAAGGCACCAGATGGTTCGGGAGCTTTGGCTTTAATAGATCTTGACCTTCTAAACAAAAATTGACAGAGGAAGATGATGAAGGCAACAGTTGCAAGGGATTGGAGAAGAAGCTCAACCATGGCTGAATTGAGATTATTAATGAGGCTGGATAGAAGGATTCATGCTCTATTATTTATAAGGATGAGCAGAGTAGATACTGTCTCTTGATAATTTACTCACGCAAACGACTTAGAAAGATTCAAACCTTAACTGTATTGAGATGACCCTCAATATCCATTTGATTCTTTTATTGTTATTACTATTATTATTTTGAAATATATGACCTTGAGCATTATCAATATGGGATTGACTAAGAGTTCATCTACATGGGAGTGAGTGAAGTCAACTCTTCATATTTCATGTCATCATGAGGGTGGGAAACCCACCTGATTGATTTGAGTCGTAGTATAAGAATTATCTAGTAGAGGTAGAACTATGATTTGGTAAAGTATTAAATTAAATATATTTTTCATTTCAAAATTGTCTAAGTTTGATGGACACACTCAAAAACACATTCTTCTTTTAACTTATTTCTGTCTTTTCAAGTAACCAAAGGTGTCACGCAGCCTAATATTCTAGTAGCTAGTTCTCTCATCAAAGGAATTCCTTGACTGAGTTTCCAATGTGCAAAGTGATCATATTATAATAAAATTTCAGTCTGTGTTATGGATCTTATGTGAATAAGATAGGTCTTCTAGAGCAGGTTAAAATTGTATTTTAGTGTTATAGATCTTATGCATTTGGTAAGATTTTTGTTTTGGGAGATGAATTCTTGTGTAAATTTACATGTTGATAGATTTTCTAAAACAGGTTAAAACTGTGTATTTAGTGTTATAGGTCTTATGCATTTGGCAATGAATTCTTGTGTAAATTTACATGTTTTTTGCATTTCAAAATAGTTTTTTATTTAAAAATTGACATTTGGTAAATCGGTTCTAAAGATATTCTCAATTGAAGTCAGTAATATGAAAATTTTAAGAATACTAGCTAGTAAAAAGAAGACCATGACTTGATCAACTTCAATTCAAGATTGAATACAAGAAATCATCAATCTCATACAGCGACAAAACTGATAAGATATATAACAATACTTGTGCAAGTAACCTCTCAGCCAATCCAATCTTCCATGCTAGCCAGAAAAAACAAAGAAAAGCGAATTGACTTCCACTTTGTTCATCACCCAACAGCAACTAGTTATTTATTTAATATCCGTAAACTATCGGTTATCGAACATTTTGGCCATTCCCGTTTTTACGCTAACTTTATAAAATCATGAATAACAACGAGTCGCTCTCACCCTCCCAATTTGGAAGAAATTTTAAAAATACACTAGATCAAGTTTCTAGATGGACCATATTTGCAGGCTCTTATGGTGGGTGGCAACATGACTTTGATGCATATTGCCCAATGTTGGGATTGCACCATTTGACGTTAAATAATCTTCACTGTCTAAATAAACATGTGAAGATTGAATTCACTTAAGTGAATTGAACCATACTTAACCTGAGTTGAGTCGAATCCTAAAGCACAAACCTTCCAACTCACAATCCCACAATCAGCCACTTCTACACTGACTCACTTGGACCTTGCTTTTGTTAATGCACAGATGGTCTTGCGCGCCCATTGGATTGGAATCTCAATGGCACCGATTTCATCTCGACCACTTGTTGCTTTAAACGAAGAGATGCAACGAGTCACCACCGAGATTCCAATCCTACAATACGCTGGACCATCAATGAGAGAAGCCATTTCATACTCACTTTAGTGTATGCATGACTATGTATCCTTGCAAATGATATATAACTTCCTAGTGGGTTCTCATTTTATTTTTTTTGTACAAATGAGCTTTATTAAGCGGGGGATGGGGATATTAATATGCCTAAGCGAGAGTCGTCGAACTTACGACCTCTTCACTAAGAAGTGTTGGTTTCAACTGCTAGAACAACTCTGCGTTAGCGGGTTGTCATTTTGAGTAATTATAATTAAGAGCCTACGTTTGGGATGGCGAGTATCATTATATAGATTGCAATTGTGTTGGTTTGGATTAGTTCTTTTGCCAAAATTCTTTGTCTGTCCCTACCCCTCTTGTGAAAATGGGGAAAGGAGAATTAGATATTTGAAAAAATGCCACCGGTTGAATTGACAATGACCAATATCATACTACTATATAAAAGGAAAACTTCTAACAATTGTGGCACGTAAATTAGTTGACCAAAATACTCCTTCTTAATAGACATGTACATTCACAAATAACCTAAAACTACATACCCCAACACTACAAAGCAACACACCTGATCAATGGACAGCTGCCCCAGTATGTAACCATCCACACTCCCGCAACAGTTGTGGTATGTTCTTTACTTGACCAAAATAACCCCATTGAATAGGCATTTACCCCTCCTCAAAACCCAACAGCCACCAGACCCCATGCAATAGCCGAAACGCCATCTCCCTTAAAAAATAAAAAACGACCATGCAAGTATGCAACGATCTATGATACTCACACTTCTCTGTTGTCTGACCGTCAATCTGGTGTTCGTCTTGTGCTTCTTCTCACCTCAGTGTACAATGATCTATTGAATTTTCTCAGGACTGTTAAGAGTTTCAAGCTTTATTTTCTCCGCTGGATGTTCCATAGAGAGTGGGTATGACGACTTTACACCAAATCACAGTCAGTGCTGCTTAGGTCAATCCATTAAATTAAACTAAACTTTTCGACTTTATGTGTTAGTTTCTTAGTTTCCAATTGACTCTCACGCTTCTCCGTTGTTTCACGTATGTCCTTGTTTTGATCAGTTCTTTGTTCATTCTTTTGTTCACCTTGTTCTCTCACCACGCTTGATAATTGCTATTCTGTTATTCTCTTAAAAGTATCAAGGAAAAGATTAGGAAGCGAATACTGACAACTAAGAGGAAAGCAGTCAAATGGGTATCAACAGAATGCCTTCTTCCACTTTGCTACCCACAATCTGATTCAAGTAGCTTTTGCTGGATGTTGATTTCTCGGCCTTTAAGAGGTGGGATTTGCGGCAGAAAATGTGTTTCCAGTGGGAAGAAGTGGATAGGGAGGGATTGATCAAGATACCATTAGACAACAAAAGAAACTCCACTTTTCTTTTTCAAGTCGATGAAGAGAACCTGATTGGAGTTGATCTCTCTCGTACCCCCTTCAGAGTCCAGGCAACGAATTGACATCTCAAGCAATGTAGGGTGAAGCCTCATTTGGTATTGGCATCTTATTATTATTATTATTGGTAAGGTATTAGCTTCAGTTCTTGTTTGTGCCCTATTATAGGCTTGTTCTTTGACGCGTATGGGTTCGTTGTGTCTTCGTCGTAGTATGGTTCGCACTTCTACTCCTTTACCAATTACTTATGTTCTAACCATAGACTTATATTGGTTACTGATGCGGTTACCACTACACTGGGAATGTTATGTTTTACGTTTTGTTTAATTTTCCCCTATCCCGTCATATGATATTAGAAAATGGTTGATTGTTGATTGGTTTTTTTTTTTTTTTGGTAGCAAATAGTAATCTTGTATGTGCAAACAAGAATTGTGAAACAGTACATACAATAAGATATATAATAACACATCTTTTGAACATATTTTCTTCTTATATTTATTTCAATTTGGAACACTTTTTTTTTAAGGGGGTTTGGAACATTATATTTTACTTGTTTATTATGATACCCAACAAGCAATGAGAAAATAGAGTAGAATTAAAGATGAAAATAGAGTAGATTTTCTTGCAACCCATAATTTATATCAGAAAATGAAAATATAGTAATTATTTGACCGTAAAAAGCTCACGTGCCTATTTACTAGTCTTATTAAAAACTAAACCATTGATAAGCCTCCCTTATGAAGGTTCCTACTGATTGTTTTTTGGGCTAAGTAATACATGCCTCGGATTGTGACCTAAAAAAAGGTGTTCCAGGTCGTCCAAGCTTCTTGTGAGGTCTTAATTTCAATCAATGTTGCAAAAGGTATAGCTTCATGAAGGTTGAGGTACGTTATCTATCAAAACTATTCAGCAAGAGTACAGTTTTCATATAGCTTGGAAGGCAGGCGTGGGATTAGAAGAACTTGAAGAGGCTTTGCTTTGGGTAAGGTAAGGCTTAAAGCTTCAGTCATGTCCACTGGTGCATTTAAAGGGGTCATTAAATCAAACCCATGAAGAAGACGAGCTAGTGTCAAGTGGAAGATCTGCATGGCCAAGGTGATACCAGGACATTGCCTTCTTCCAGCGCTGAAGGGAAGATACTGGTGCTGTTGAGCCTTGAAGTCAACATCAGCATGCTTTGTGAGAAATCTTTCAGGTTGGAACTCTTCAGGGTCTGACCACAAGCTAGGGTCTCGTTGCAGCTTCCATATGTTCAGTAACAAATTTGTACCACTGGGGACATCATATCCACCTACTTGACAATCTTCCGAGGCCTGATGTGGCAATATAGGTGCAGGTGGATATAAGCGCAGTGTCTCCTTGGCTATGGCTTGAAGGTACACAAGGTTCTTAATATCTGATTCATCCACATTTCTGTCTTGGCCAACATTAGCATCCAACTCATCTTGTGCTCTTTTCAACACATTAGGATGATTCAAGACTAAAGAAAGAGCCCATGTTAAGGCAATAAATGTGGTATCAGTGCCACCAACAATAAGAGTCTGCAAATGGAAACAGATCAAAGGAACCATATCAAACACAATGAAAAACTGGAGTGCAAAATGCAGTAGAACATGAAGATCATGAAGTAATGAATATACCAGTACAGTTGCCTTGATGACAGTATCACGGTGGTAACCATGAATTAGGCCCTCTTGATCAGGAAATATGGATAACATCAGGTCCATGAAGTCTTCCGGTTCATCATCACCTGATGAAGGTTTCTGCTTATTCCTGTGTCGACCAAGATGATCTTCCAACCATTTCCCAAGTACACTGTCAACTTCCTTAAAAACAGATTTCATGGTTTTCAGATGTCCTTGCAAGTCCATCCACTCAATGAAAGGAACCACATCTGAAGGTACAAAGTTGCCACTCAACCGTGCATATTCCTCAACTAATCTCTCGAATATCAGAGCTTCATTATCATCATTGGCATCCTGTAAGGCATTAAGATATCGTTTCCCAGCGATCATCTTGGTGAGAACATTGAAATTCAAGCGACTAAACCATCGATCCATCTCCACAGAGACTGGACCAGCATGGCTGTTCTTGACCCAATATGAGTACAAATCTTGGATGCATGCATCAACCTCACCCTTTCTTATATGCTGAAGCATGTCAAGGCGGTTCTTGGAGAGAAGCTTAAGTGTGACAGTCTTCTTCATTTCACGCCAGTAAGAACCATAAGGTGCAAATGTTAGAAAAGCATAATTGTAGCCCAAGTACTTGGCTGCAGCAGTTGGTGGGTGTGATGCAAAAACTTTGTCATAGGTAGTCAAGCATTCCTTGGTCTCCTCCAAGCTGCTCACCACAAGGGTTCGAGTGACACCGAGACGAAGCATGAAAACTGGGCCATATTTGTCAGCAATGGCACCAAGTGATCGGCAAAGTGGAACTGGATTCTTCAATAGAATGAGATGGCCAATGATGGGTAAGGCACCAGATGGTTCGGGAGCTTTGGCTTTGATAGATCTTGACCTTCTAAATAAAAATTGAGAGAGGAAGATGATGAAGGCAACAGCTGCAAGGGATTGGAGAGGAAGCTCAACCATGGCTGAATTGAGATTATTAATGAAGCTGGATAGAAGGATTCGTGCGGTATTTATGTGGACGAGCAGAGTAGAAAGTCTCTTGATAATTTACTCACGCAAACGACTTAGAAACATGCAAACCTTACTATATTGAGATCAATATTATTGGGCAGGCCTGCAATACTTAATGGATTTCCATTTGATTCTTCTATTGTTCTTATTACTGTTATTATTATTATTATTATTATTATTTTGAAATATATGACCTTGAGCATTATTAATATGGGATTGATTAGAGTTCATCTATGGCCGTGAGTGAAGTCAAATCTTCATATTTCTTGTTCATGAGGGTGGGAAACCCACCTGATTAATTTGAGTAGTATATGAATTATCTAGTAGATGTAGAACTATGATTAGGTTAAGTTAAATTAAATATATTATTTTCATTTCAAAATTATCTAAGTTTGATGGACACACTCAAACTTTTTCTATTTTTTCAAGTAACCAAGGTGTCACGCAGCCTAACATGCATTCTAGTATTACAGTAAGTAGAGTTAACGTTCTCTCATCAAAGGAATGCCTTGACTGAGTTCCAATGTACAAAGTGATCATATTATAATAAAATTTCAGTCTTCGTGTTATGGATCTTACGTGAATAAGATGGATCTTCTAGAACGGGTTAAAACTGTATATTTAGTGTTTTGGGAGATGAATTCTGGTGTAAATTTACATGTATTTGCACTTCAAAATCGTTTTTTATTTAGAAATTGATGTTTGGTAAATATGTTCTAAAGATATTCTCAATTGAAGTCAGTAATATGAAAAATCTAAGAATGCTAGTAAAAAAAGGACCATTGACTAGATCAATTTCAATTCAAGATTGAGTACAAGAAATCTTCAATCTCATATCGCAACAAAGCTGATCAGATATATAACAACATTGGTGCAAGTTACCTCTCAGCCAATTCAATCTTCCATGCTAGTTAGAAGACAAACAAAGAAAAGTCGATTGATCGACTTCCACTTCGTTCATCACCCAACGGCAACTAGTTATTCATTTAATCTCCGTAAACTATCAGTTACCAAACATTTTGACCAAGCCTGTTTTATGAAATCATGAATAACAACTAGCCACTCTCACCCTCACAACTTAGGAAAAATTTTAAGAATACACTAGATCAGTAGTTTCTAGATGGATTTTAATTGTGACCATTAGTGGATGTTAATTTGATCATATTTGCAGGCTCTTGTGATAGGTGGCAACATGACTTAGATGCATATGTTGGCAGAGATAGACTGGTTGAGTGGTTGATGAATCTCATGTACCTTTATCTCATGAATCTCATGCACATTAGTTTTGGTTCACAAACTCAAAATTAATTGATATAAGTCTCCTAAAAATCTAGAAATTCTCACACTATTATTGAGTTCAATTGATACCAATTCATCTTGATAGGATGTTGTGTCCTAGCTGGTGTTACGTATATTGCCTAGTGTTGGGATTGCACCATTTGATGTTAAATAATTTTCATCATCTAAATAAACATGTGAAGATTGAATTCATTTAAGTGAACTGAATCATACTTAACCTGAGTTGAGTGCACGAACCTTCTAACTCAATCCCACAATCAATCACTTCTACACTCACTCACTCACTCGCTTGGACCTTGTTTTTTTTAATGCATAGGATGATCTTGCGCCCATTGGATTGGAATCTTGGTGGCACAGATTTCATCTTGACCACTCATTGCTTTAAACAAAGAAGATACAATGAATTACCACTGAAATTCTGTCCTACAGTGTGCTGGATCATAAAGGACAAAAACTATTTCACACTCACTTTAGTATATGACTATGTATTCTTGCAAAAGATATATAACTTCGTAGGTAGATTGTCATTATACTTATATTTTTCTCTTTTTGTTATGGACTCATTGATGTTTGCCTCAAGTCATTTATATCCAAGAAAATATAACAGTTTATATTTGTATTCCAGTGGTATTCAAAAAAGGTTAATTTAGGATATTATCATTAATAATCAAACAAATTTCATTATAGTTCTCTTTATGATCAAAATGTCTCCCTCTTTCTCTCTCTCTATATTTTTTATGATTAATCAAATTAATTAATACATGCGAAGTGTAATAATTAAGACACATTGAACGATTAATATTACCTTTTTGATTAGTTTTAGAATAATTTAAGACAAGTATCCAAAAATTGTTTTCTCATAATTGTATATTCTTTCCAAAGTGAATAAGGGTCTTCTGGTCTTCTCCGATATCATAATGATTGTCGATTGATTGATTTCTCGTTTCTATATGGAGCGCGGGAGAAATCTCTCAAACGGCATAAATGGTGGGGTCCATATGTTTGTGCTTTTTTCTCTCAATGAATTGATAGCCGTTTGATTAGAATAGAGACTGATAAATCAGAATCAAATTTTCAACTAATTACCCTTTTACAGCTGTACGTCCGTACGTCTTCCATGATGAAAAACTTCTTGGGAGTTGGAGGCCGCCCATCGCGTGGGCCACGCCGATGGGTGACCCACACATCACTCTTTCACGGTTTCACCGTTTCAACCGTGAGTGCCGTTGCCTCCCCCCACTTCTCTCCACGCACGAGATCATAACCTGTCAATGCTGCCCACGCTCATACGTCTGCATTCTCTTCACACACACAAGGGCCGAAGCAAAACTTAATACCGTCTGTAATCTCATGTATAGTCTCTTCTTTTATTAATATTATCAGCTTCTTCTCCCAAAAAAAGAACAGAGGCATGTGAGTGTAGAAGCATAGGGGGCACAGAGTAGTAAGATTGTAGTAATTTTTTCATTTTTTTGTAAGATTTATGTTAAGCTTTCTAAGGCCCGGTTTGGTTACATGAATCTGATATTTGAAATATTTGGATTCATGAATACGTTAGTTATACCCGTTTGGTTGTGAAAATTCATGGATTCATGAAATCTAGATATTCATATTTTTATACTAAAAACGTGAAATCTAGAGATTTCATCTTTACTATAAAAATGCTAAACATTTTTGTATTCACAAAAATTACAGATGAATCCTAAGATTTCATCCACATTTTCAATCAACCAAATAGTTAATTTTATGAATTATGACTCCATAGATTTGAAATTTATAGATATTTGAAATATCCAGACTCATTTTAATCAAATAGATCCTAAAAAAATTCTCATAAAGGCAGAAAATGATGAATTTACAGTGAAAAGGGTGGTGTAAGCCACCAAAACTTTTTTGCACTTCTAGTTAGGAAATCAGCAAACACGTTATTTTTTTTATATAAGAAAACTAGATAGATTCAAAACTAAGACACAATTTTAGAATTTCAGCAAGTAAAAAACAGTTGGCCGATTAATTTGTAGAGCACTAGCAAGTTGAATAACATCTCTTATGGCCTCTAGTTCAACAGCAACAGCCAACCAACCATTTCCAAACCTTGAGTTTGTAGCGATGAATGTGCATTCAAGGTCCCAGATCAAGCAACCTCGAACACCTAAGAAAGAAGTGCCAAGCAACATCTGTAAACAATCTATAATGAGAAAAAATTACTTGTAAAGCAATATCCTGAGATGACTGAGGTATCTTTGATTGGACTGAAGCTGCACTACCTTGCTGAAACTGGATTTCATCCAAAAGTTTGAAAGCTGTTGCATAGACTTATAAAGAGGAGGGGTAACACCCTTGGAAAGTGCTGAGTTTCTATCTTTCCTGAGCTGTTTTCCTGACCTTGTCAACTTTCTTGTTACATTTTTTGTCTCTAATCATCAAAAGACAAGCAGTGTAGCAGAAAGTATCTATCTTGATCAGGATGTCATGCTTGCCTTTACAGTGATCCAGTCTGGTATGTCTGATCTTCCAAAACCTTCATCTTTTATATGAGATATCCCTTTGCAGACCATATTTCTTGAAGCACCTTCCATAATATCTCCGGATATAGACTAATTTTTTCCCTCCTTTGTCACTCTAGAGCTCTCTATTATCTTTCTGTAGTTTTTTTTATCTGTGTTGTTTGTGTTCAATAAGATATATGAGAGGAGATAAAATGGGCACTAAATAAAGAAATTATCAGTTTGCTACCTCTTGATGAATCTCAAATCTTTTTCACCACCAATTTTGACCAACTCATTTGGCAAGGGTTAATTTTTATACTACTATTTACCTATTCCTTTGAATTATATGTTGTGTCTTAACATTTCTATTGGAATTAATATCATATTTACTGTAAGCTCTTTTTTAAGGTATTGTTGAATATATATACTATGAATATTTTGCTTTATTATTTATTTTCTTGATTGATTCCAGGATCTTTTTGTAACACTACTATATCACTGCTTGAGAAACTTCTTGGGAAATTCTAAAACGTCATGAAGATCAAGGATCTCAAATGTTGATTCAGAGAAAGGTTTTTTTTTTGTTAGTCCGAGGGGGGGGTGTTTTTTTTTTTTTTTTTTTTTTTTTTCCTTCCTACTATATAAATTGAATTTACAGTTTAACTGACAACATAAGTAATTTTTGGTAAATGCTTTTTTAAAATGTGCTGATTCTTTTACATGGAAATTGAAGCCCATTATGTTGTAGACATTAGCTGCAAGAAAATTGGGGATGCTAATCAGTTTCATTTTTTTCCCTCTTTACGATATAAATGAGAATATTAAATGTTCAATTGACAACATTAAGTAATTTTTGGTAGGTTATGCTTTTTTTCTTTACTTGTGCATTGGTTGTATTGTACTTAAGAGCCTAGGTTATGAACAACCTTCTTATGTTACGGAAGAGGAAATAGTGTCGGGTTTAATTTTTTCTTGTACAAGAATGTACTATTGATGCTTAGCAAAAAAAAAAAAGTCTATTATTGATTAAAATATATAATTAGCTCATGAAGTACCATTTTTGAATTATTCTTCGAACTCTTTCTCTCTCCTCTCATAAACTTTCATGACTTTGTTTCACTCTCTCTCTAAAACCACACATATGCATTTGCACATGCAACTTTTAATTAGTATATACATATATGCATAAGAATAATACTTTGAGTTTTAATAAATGTTTTCTTTCATTAAAAAAAAAACCTACAAAATCAACAATACAAAAATAAAAAGAAGCACATGATTTCAAAACTAAAAGACTAAATGCAAACTAAACTAATCATGATAATTATTTACTCTACAAATTATAGATACTTCATTTATAATAAAAATTAAATAAAAAAAACAAAAAAATAGAGAGAGAGGAAAATAAATTGAGAAAAAGAGAGAATACCTAATTTTGGAGAAAATTTATGAATGAATTCCCAATGTTAATGTTGAGGTTTTTTAAGTTTTCCCCAAGCCATGTATGAAGAAAAGAAATAGAATAAATAAGAAGCAAAAATGAGACAATAAGTATTCTACCCAAATAAAAAAAAATGAGACAATAAGTAGAGGAAATTTAGGAATTGAGGATTTAGTTTTTAACTAGAGTTTAAGTGTTTTTCTTTTCTTCTTATATATAGAATTTTAATAGTAATACTTGATAATTATTGATTACTCTTGAGACAAAAAATAATAATAATAATAAATAAATAAAATATAAATTATTGACTACTCTTCACTGTTTTAATCTTTAATTACTATTATCTCCCAAGATCTAAATCTTCTACAATTCTCATCTTTATAATTTCTTGAAATTTATATTTAGGATTATGATACGTGATAGTTAATTATTTAATAGTCAGGTTCATAGTTAAAATCCAACTAAAAATTGAATCAAATGAATTCTTAAAACTTCTCTCAATTTCTTCTATTCTCTTAACTTGTGGCTTAATTTTTTAGAGATTTATTAGATTCAGTTCCGGATTGAGAATATAAATTTGTGGGAAAGAAAATCCTCGGCTATGTTGTACATAGCAATACACAAAGATGCCAAACAATAGGTTGAAATTTATATTTTTATTTTAAATTTAAAAAGTTTAAAATAAACTTGTAAATTTTTACTTTTCCAGCCAATTATTTAGCATTTAGGTGCACTGCTGTGCACAGCCGATGATGTTTTCTCGAATATCTGTGGGCCCAGATACCATTCCTCATCCTTTCAATGTTCACTTGTTACCGTTACCTCTCGGTCCTCACCCCACTTCTCTCCACGCACAAGGACGAAGGACACGAGGCGCACTATACAGCAATGAAACGGCCGAGTATATTCCAAACCCCTTTGGTCTTTTCCCCGTTTTCCTTGGTCATGGTCGCCCAAAGTCACACGGTAACTACCGCACTTCACCATCAGAAATCCAAAACAAACCAGTTTCCAAGGGGAGGAGAGTGTTGCAGAGTTGGGTTCTAATCCATTTTCACAGTTTCTCTTCTTATCTTTTTCAATTCACATCTGGTCATCATCCATTAACTTCACAACTCATTATTCTACTCACCCACCGGTGTTCTTATTTCCCCACTGTTCTACATAAAAGCAAGAAAGAGACAATTGCAGAAATAAAGAAAGGAAGGAATCAACCTCAACTATGAATGCAGACTTGCTTCTTTTACACCCATCTTTTTCTTTTTAAGTTGCATCATCAACTGAAAGGAGAAAGAAAATCATATCAAATCCATTTTCCTTCAACAAGACTGCTGTTTTGCTTCTAGACTACTAAACCTCTTCTCCTTTTTCCTTCCCAGATTATATAATCGGAATCAGTTCCTCAAACAAGCGTTACTCTTCAAATGTTGAAGAACCCCTCTCCCCAAGACCCGCAAACCATGTCTTACTGGGAATCATTGAAGAAGATCAAGCGTCTGAAACCTCAAGAAAACTATTTGGGCATTCTTGGGTTTTTCCTTTTTACAGTCCTTTGCTTTCTTTGTTGCCTTTTCTACTTCGATTATGAGATTGTCGTTCGAGGATTTCGGCATCGTGGACAGTTGCAGAAACGCGTTTGGGGAGGATTTGATGGATCAGCTAAAGTTAAAAGACCTGAATTTCTCGAAACAACTAGTGACCAGTGTGATCTGTTCAATGGAGAATGGGTTTGGGATGAAGGGTACCCACTGTACCAGTCCAAAGACTGCATCTTTCTGGATGAAGGTTTTCGATGTTCTGAAAATGGAAGGCCCGATTCTTTCTACACGAAGTGGCGATGGCAACCCAAAGACTGCAATTTGCCCAGGTTCCTAATTTTCTTCAGCGTTTTGCATTCTATTAAGCGTGCCCACGTTTTTCCTTTTTCTCCTACTTAATTGTTTACTTAAATTTACTGCAAATCTTGTTTTCTGTTTCCCTAAAATAGGAAGTTTTCTTCTTGCGAGAGTTTCCTTTCGCCCCTGGCGAAGGAATAGTTTCAACCTTTCACCCGAGCTTTCGAATCGATAAAGTGGTTTATGATTTTCTCTATTCTTTTTTCTCGTTTGTTGCCTTCTTCTTGACTCATACCGAGTGTTCTTTTGTGCTGTACATGAACTTCCAGAGCTTTTTGACATCGAAAGCAACGTCTACTATAACACCCCATGCTATGTTAATAGCATTTATAATATTTCGGTTGATGAGTTCTTCCGTAATCCCCCTATCCGGGGAAATAAGAAATCATTTTGTTTTCTTCTTGTTTACTCTAGAACTTGAATTGAGTTCTTATTATTTTATTAGTTTAAAACATTTTTCTCCTGGATGTAAATTCCTTCGCTCTGATTTTATTGTGACGTTCTGCAAGTTGATCTTGAAATCCGGCTGGTTTCCCCCTTTTGTTCTGGTGTTTATGTTCCATCTCTGGAACTAATATGATTGGTTTATTTATTTATTTATTTATTTTTATTATAATAAATTTTTGTTGAAGATTTGATGCAAAGAAGATGTTGGAGAAGCTTCGGAACCGACGGCTGGTATTTGTTGGTGATTCGATTGGAAGAAACCAATGGGAATCTCTGCTCTGTATGCTCGCATCAACAGTTCCTGATAAGAATTCAATCTATGAAGTGAATGGCAGTCCCATAACAAAGCATAAAGGATTCTTGGTGTTCAAGTTCAAGGACTATAACTGCACTGTGGAGTATTACAGAGCCCCATTTCTTGTGCTGCAGAGCCGACCTCCAGCTGGAGTTCCAAGTAAGGTAAAGACAACTCTAAAGTTGGATAAAATGGATTGGAACTCTGTACATTGGAGAGATGCGGACATTCTCGTCTTCAATACTGGTCATTGGTGGAACTTTGAGAAGACCATTAGAGGGTACAAATTCTATGGAACTCCTTTTTATTTTTTTAGTTTTTATGAACTGAAACTCTGAAGGTTATTCTCATTTTGTTAGCTTGCACCAGCCTCCATATTATCGTGATTGTTTCCTTTAATTAAGTAGATCAAACTAACATTGAAAAGGAAGTGTAGTACACCATTTTTTGTCCACTTCCTAGTAAATGCTGAGTTCCAGTCATAGGGTATTGGATTAATTGTGATTTTCAAGTTTTCTAAACGCCCCCCTCTTTTCCCCCCTTTTTTTTTTGGGGGGGGGTTGTTTCTGGGGGGGTTGGATTGACTGCATGTTTGCTTTTGGTGTCTTATTTTAAAATGCCCATTGAAGAGAGAATAATTTGGGGCTCTATTATTCTATTTATCTTTTTTGGCCAATATATTCTTCTATTTATCTTCTGAGAAACCTAGTGTTCTAATGTTGATTAAAGAAGTTTGCTGGCATATGGGTATATAAAAGAATGAGATAACTTGATTGGGTTGAATGTAAATCCAACCTTTGTGAGATCTGATACATGCTATAGTATTCATTGTTATGACTTCATGGTTTGGGTTGTTATATTTGCCTTTCAAATCAAATTATCAGTTGATTTATCATGGCTATCCATGTTGTATGGCTAGCTGATTGGTATCCCAGATAAATGGAAATTTTGATCATCTAGAGAAAAAATTTCTGGTTCTAATAGTTAATCTTTAAAGTGATGAATGCACAAAGTTTATGAACTATTTTCTTATAGTAGATCTGGTTCACCATTTGCTAACCCAGGGCTGTGTTTGGATGTCTAGAAAAGAAAAGGAAAAAGTATTTCTATTTGTTGTACAGCAAGAAAAGAAAAGGAAAAATAGGTTTTTAAAGGTTAGCCCATGACTTGGCAATGATTAGGTTCTTATAGCAGAACTATGATTAGGTTAAGGTTAAGGGTAAAGTTGGTAAGAGTTTTGATTGAGACAAAATGTTGCATAGGACATCATTGAAAAGGACTCCTTTACATAGGTTTTCTCTCCAAATTTTTTTTGGATCAGCAATAGAAAATTTATTCAACCCCATTATTCCAATTCAAAACTTAGAATATGTTTCAGACACCAAGAAAAGAAGAAGATCCAAGAAAATAGTACAAAACTTCTACTTTCTTTGTTTTTTGTTTTTTTAGCCCCTAGGCATCCAGACACATCCTGAATGTTTATGTTGGAGACATTCTGAAAGAGTAAAGGCAATAGATGTGCAAAAAGTTTGACTGCAAAGCTAAACCATTACATTTTCATATGTTTGTACTTCAGTATTAATGTGAAATTTTCCATTTGACCCTTATACTCAAATGTTTTTTGGTTAGGGGTTGTTATTTCCAAGAAGGAATGAAGGTAAAGTTTGACATGAATGTGGAAAGTGCATATCGGATGTCGATCAAGACATTGGTTGACTGGATCGGTAGGGAAGTGAACATGAGCAAGACTCAAATATTTTTTCGCACCTTTGCCCCTGTGCATTTCAGGTTTGCCTCAGTAACTTCGTTAACCATCTCAACAATATTTTGATTTCATAGTGCCTTTCATCATTTCTTTATCTGTGGGTGTGTGCACATGCACTAGAAAGAACTGGTATATGTGAGGCCCATAACCATCGGTGAAATGGAAAAGTGAGAACTAGAAAGAACTGGTACTTCATGCTTTTGGACCTTGAAAGTATATAATATAAACATCTAGAAAGAGCATTTTCAATTTGCATGTTTAGAAAGTGCATTTAACTTTAGCAGAAGTCTAGGTCTTTGAGTATTCCATCCACCCTTGCAGAAAAAGGTCTGATTATATGTGCTTAGTAGTCGAATGATGGGGCATGAGATTCTTGGTCTCAATTAGTTAATTCTTGTTTAGCTCTCCAAAACCAGTGAGTCCAGTAAGTTTGCAAGAGATTTTAATGAGCATTAAAACCTGGATTCATGAGTAAACCAAAATTCAGCTAGACAAAGCAATTGTTCACAAAATTCTGGTCAGCCTTAGAAGAGATTCTACTAAGGACTAATAAAACAAGTATATAAATCTCCAAAATTGATTTGGCAGACTGGGGCTCTGGGTTTCTAAAAAACAGGAATTATTGGCGTTAGGGCTTTGGATGGGAATTTGGGCTTGGGTTCAAGTGTGATTGAAATCTGAACAAACATTGATGGTTGATGGATGAAATTAGGTTTGACGGTGTAGTTTTTTAGGCTTTGAATATCCATCTTTTAGTGAATTACTAGGGTTTGAATTGAGCTGTCCTGTGAGGCAGATGCTGCACCGAATTGGACTTTTTCCCCCAGGAATAATGATAGGGTTGGGCCCCTTTGTTCCATGGGTTCTTTTGGTAATGGCCCTCTTCTCTTGGCATGGTCCCGGGTCAGTTATGGTCCAATTTGAATTAGTATTATGTGGGTTAATTTGACTTATGGTGTTTTAAGTCTTCTCTTAGCATGTAACTAGGAATTTGATCTCCATGCATGGGAGGTTAGTCTTATGTGAATTAGCTCTACTTTTTAAATTAAGACTTTGCACTTAGGCTGATTAAAGCCCTCTACAATGGCCCATCATGGAATAATAGAATTGGATGGAGAATTCAAATTTGACAATACGCCAAGCTTGGTTGCCTCTTCTTGGTAAGAGATTGTTTTCTTGTGTTTAAAGTCCAAAATTGCTGATTGTGCTTGGTATTTAAAGTCTCAAGTGTTGGTCTTCCTGGTAGTTAAATCCTAGGAGCATTTTGGTGTGATGGGTGTTTTTAAAATCCTAATTCCTTGGCTGTGCAATCGGCCATTGATTGAGATCTGCCTTCCATGACTGTTGCCATTGGAGGACTGCAACTTGGTGAGGTGATCCTGCTATCCTTTCCTAATTCCAGCCGTCTGGCCTTCACTTTCTGTCCAAGTTACAGCCCCAGATGTCCCTCAGTGAAGCCCACTCTCTCAGGATGGAGGCCTCACCCATCATCCAAATTCTAGATCCAGCACTTCTTGAATTCAAGTAGATCAAGAACCTAGATCTAAAAGAATTTCTCCATCAGATTTGTTTAGTTTGGAGCATCATCCCCATACCCAATACACCATACACCATGATCCAAGTTTCAACTTAATCCAACATCTGGATCCTTGAAAATTTAATTTCTAACTTTTACCAATAACCCTAAAACCCTATGAGTTTCAAGAAATGTATATCTCAGACTATGATAGTTTGAAACAATATTTTGGTTACACGTCCGTCTCACATCATACTCTTCTTGCTGGACCATTCATCCCAAATCTTGTCCCCTGAATTGGTCTTTCTAATGAGGCCCATTTATTTTTCCAAATTTGAGTTGGTTCTTTGACAAGATCTTGGCTATCAGTTCTCAGTCCTATTGAGGCTACATCGTGGGCCAGGGGTTTGAATAAAGTGCTAGCAGGGTTTGAGGCTTGAATTTGATTCGGTCCTGTTCTTTCATGTTTTGAGTACTTGGATGTTTTTGAGTATGCAGTGGGATAGCATTGGTAGCCACAGAAGAACTAATTCTTTCCTGCATGTAGAAAGTAAAAAAGGTTGATTTTATACCACTGTTTTCATGAACTCTGATAGAATTTTAACATGCCTTTTGAGGTATTAAGAATGATAATATGCTTCACAGCTGTCCTTTTGAAGCCTAAAGAATGATAATCTGGTTTTACAGAGGTGGCGATTGGAGGTCTGGTGGGAGCTGTCACTTGGAGACGCTGCCAGAACTGGGTTCCTCACGGGTCTTGTCCCAATCATGGCCCCGGTTCACAATAGCCAGTGACGTTTTGAAGGCACACTCAGACAAGTCACTGGTATTAGATGTAATGAATGTGACTTACATGAGTTCACAGAGGAAAGATGGTCATTCATCCTTATATTATCTAGGGCCTAAGATTGGGCCTGCCTCCATCCACAGGCAGGATTGCAGCCATTGGTGCCTCCCCGGTGTCCCTGATGTATGGAACGAGCTTTTGTATGCGCTATTCCTGAAGCGGGAGGTTGCTCACACTCAGAATAGTACAGTAGCTCAGGCACATGATACATGAAGAAGCTCCGTTATAGGTGGCAGGACTGCTATGGGTCGGAATGATGGCCGGCTAGGGTTAATTTTCAAGTTAACGGCTAAAGTGAATTGGACATTGTTGTGACACAAGATTCTGCAAAGGGCCAAGTTCTTAGAACTTTCTGTCAAAGTAGATAGATATGCGGTGGAGTTGCACCAATTCTTTGGAACCTGTTGAAGGTGGTTTTTGCTTCAAACCAAAAGAAGCCCATTTTCTGGGGTAGGTACACTGATACACCATTTTTGCCATAATACAATAACAGATGTATAGAAAAAGTATGGTCATTGCGACCCAGTCATCTAGCTCAATTTCTCAGAGAAACTGTAACTAATTTAAATCCTACTGTTTACCATTGTAATCTGTAAAGAAAGGATGTGCGATTTTCGCCTTGTTGATTGTAGAGAAAGCTTGCACCCTTTATCTTTCATGGACAAAAAAGTCTTTTTTGGGGTGGGTGAAACGAAAAGAGCCTCTGATTACAGAGAAAGCCTGCACACTTTTATCTTCTAGTATTTTTGGAGTGCTGATCACCTCCCAGTTGGAGTACACATATTGTGTGGGTGACTCATTAAGATCTGATACTGTGCTGATGTCTGTGAGATTGTATTTAGTGTGATCATCAGGGATATATTGATAATTTTCATTGGCAGTAGCTCTTTTATGATACTAGAAATGGTCTTCAAATACTTTGTTTCAGTTCAGACTTTATTTTTCAACGATCCAAATCGAAATCTCGACCAACATATCGTTCCAACGGTCGATTTTTTCTTCTCACTGAACAGTTCAACGCCATGAACTGAAGCAATTCCGCTTTGTTTGGGTATGAAACTTGTGGCAGCGGAAGAGAATTTAAGAGATGACAGAGGGGTTTGTCATAAACCCTAGTGAGGCATTCAAAATTGTCATTGTTGTTGAAGTCGGGTCAACACTCAACAGATGCTTTCTTTTTTGTCGAACCAAAACAAAAGCCTTCTGAGTTCCAGCAAAAGCTGCCAAGGTTTCCTTGCTGGCTGATCATGTTGGGCCTCTGGTCTATGGTTCTGTAATGGTTTTGACTTTTGGTTGAGATTTGCAATGTTGCAGTCTACCTAGCCACAAGACTCGCAAGTACCCATCTGCCAACCTAGTCTTAAATGCAAAATTTTTGAAATGATGGTGAGTTATGAATTTATGATCCGTAATTAGTAATTTGTAGTTCTACCGAAAAAACAAAAAAGAAATTTGTAATTTGTAATCGTCCGGCATTACCGTTTGTCTGCCACTTTGCATAAATCCGAAATCTGTGATCGAGAAACATTTACGGGACCCTATTTTCTCGCATCCCATTAAAATTAATAAAGATGGTTTGGCATTTTCATGGGCATTGAGGCTTAATTATGCATTACGGTGCACGAATCTTCCTTAAAACAATGAAGATGAAAAGAACCCATTTGCAGAGCAAGAAAAATGATTCTAATAATCAAGACCTTTGTCATCTTTTAATCATGAAATGGCCCCAGAAAAAATCGATGACCGATGATGCTTCAAAATTAATCTTTATTGGGAAGTGTAATGGTGACCCAGTGCTTTAATCCCACTTCCTTGTGCCCCTGAAAGTCAAAAAGAGCACGTGAATTGGTATTTTGGACGGCGGTGTACATTGGGTCATGCATGTGTTATATCAATCTTTGCTTAGACCACTGAACCAATCTGAACGGTTCGGTTAGGGACAATCAATTTCGGTTCAAATAAAAAAACCAACTTGCTACTTTTTGGAGCCCATTTTTTGCGAGGATGGCTTCGTCTATGGAATTTCCCTCATGAATTGTCACGTGGTGCTTTCAACATACCAACGTAAGCGTTCAGTGAACTTCTCGATTGTCACTTTTCGACAAGAGTGGCTAGTCGATGGAAGACCGATCTTATATGTTTGCACATGTGTTAAAGCATTAAATTCAACATTAAATGTTTCGTGCCTATACATTAAAAGCTCTATTTTTGTTAAGGGATGTACCAATTTACCTATATCCTTTTGGGTATTGCTTTCTTATGGTTTGTCTGGAGTTCAAGAGTGAACATGTCACATCCGAAACTCACGTTGGTTAGAATCATTGACAGACTTAGGAGAGGTGTATTGGGCCTTTAGCTTCTCTCGCAAGATTGGTGTCATCCCCAATCTGAACCCTAGATTAGAATTGGAAGAATCCAATGGTGGGAGTTCGACTTTTCCAAGAAAGACATTCTATTTGCCTATAGGAGTAAACTTTTACTTTCTGAAAAGGTAAGCCAAGTAAGCGTGGCATTTAATCTTCCAATTACCTAAAAGCGCTCATACTCTTTGGGCATTCACTCTTCTCTATGAGGATTTGTGGTATTCTGAATCTGACTTTACCATGGAGGTGGCTTTCCACTTCTAGAGTTGGACCACTCTCACAGTTTTTCTTATCCATATATCCATGGTTCGGGACATCTTCAGACCAAATTGGGTTAGCAGATTTTGGAGCGAGAGCATGTCACTTTCATTGATGAGTTATGATGACCGATGATGATTTTGCCTCTCTAGTGTCTGTAGAGTTGCATTCCTTTCAGAGTTCGTCTTTTTCTTCTATATCCTTTTGCAGAGGCTTTCTCTAATTATTCCCGCTGCAATTAATTCTTTATTCTTCAACAGCTAACTCTTATAATTGAGGCATAGGCGTGGCCTGATTTGAGCCACCGCCTTAGACATATACAATCTCCTCCACTTGGGTGTAACCAACTTAACTAACTCTGCTCTCTACCTTTCTTAAAGTATGATGCTCACCATTTGTGCTGAAGGTGACGAATGGTCATACCCCTACCATACAGGTAATCTAGTCCATCTAAACCAGAAATCATTTACAATTGGGCTATCATTTGAGACTGTATACCTAAATTTTTTTTTCTCAGATCAGGTGAGATTAATCGACCAGTAGTGAGAAGAGAAATTAAAATTCCTTCTTTAGAAGAAGTCTTTGAGGAATGTTGGGTTCCTGTTAAATGCAAGAGAAAAGCAAGGAAGAGACGTAAAGAGATTGCATTTTTCTTTTAGGCAGATGCTTAGGGAAGAAAGGGTAGTTCTGTTTATGTTCTTACTGCTCATTATATGGCTTCAATCGGAAAGGCAAACTGCAAGCAAGAAAGTCGCAGCAGTACTCAATCAGTATCTCGCTGGAAGCAAAACCACTGCATCATTCTCCCAGCCAAGGTGTTGGGTATGACCGCAGAAGCTTTGGAAAGAAGAAACAAGCAGTGGTGAGTTCTCTCCCTCTCCCTCTCCCTCTTCTATCCTTCTTAATGATCTAGTAGTGTTTATCATCTGTGCTTAGCAATGGTATCATTTATGTGCAGGTTCATTAATAGTGACATAAAGAGCGACTTAACCATTCGAGTTGGAGAAGGTATCTTTCACTTGCACAAGGTACACTAAATTTTGTTTATGAAGATAAATTCTCATTCAGTCTTAAGTTGGCTAATGCGTTGGTTACATAATAATCATTAAAATGCTTAATAGCCTCTTGCAATACAAGGTTTAAAGCTTCAAAACCTTCTGAATCAGGTCTCAAATCTATATTTTATGGTAACGTATAGAGAACCAAATTCTGAAACTGCTATATTTGGTATCTGTTACTAAGCTTTTGTCTTGAAACCTTGACATGTCCTCGATTACGAATCTTGTCCTGAAACTTTCAGTGGATTGTAAAGGTGACCCTGAAATATATTGCTAATGATCAAATTGTATTATCTTGTCGTCAAACTCTACCTATTGGAATTACAGCTATTTGGATTCCCCAGACCATGCTGAATTAGTCCTCTGTGAAAACAATACATGGGAGTAGCTCTGCAAGACAGCAAGCAAGGTTTACCCCCTTGATGGGTAAGAATGCAAACCTCATTAACCACTACAAAGGAAAAGAGGAAAAAACATTACTTTAAGGGAGTATACACCAAGCTCTGCCACCTTCTTTAACAAACTATTGTTATTATGCATAAAAGTTTAGAAGGGAAAAGATTGATTGAAAATATGCTTCATTTGGCCTAACACTAATAGCAGTTATGTCATTCATGTGGCCTGGCGCTATTAACAGGAATTTCATTACAAGCAACAAATACTTACAGGGAGATTTTCTTTCTTTTTTTCCTGTATGGTTGCTGATTAATCTAATAACTATTTGCTTGCAATAAATCACATTTCGTTGTGTTTCTTTGCTTAGCTCCCCATGGTTGCAAAAAGTTTATATTTGAATAGGTTGGTGTTGGGAAGCAGTTATTCTAACTCTGTCCCACACATCCAACTGGATGACCTTCCTGGTGGCTACCAGTCATTTAAGCTAGTAGTCAAATTCTGTCATGGGTTGGCAGTCGACCTCACAGCCACTAATGTTGCTCCTCTGTACTGTGCTGCACATTTTCTGGAAATGAGCAAAGAACTTGAACAAGGACATCTCATTCAAAAACTGAAGCCTTCTTGAGTTTTGTGATATTTTCATCATGGAAAGATACAATTCAGATCTTGAAAAGCTGTGAGTCCCTCTCTTCATGGGCTGACAAGTTGCAGATTGTGAGGCACTGTGCATAATCTATTGCTTGGAAGGCCTGTACAAATGCCCAGGCAGCCAGTTGGGGCGATGATGAAGTTCAGCTCTTAAATATTCTGGTTGATAACATGAAGGACTCCATCAATAATAACAAGGGGGGTAGTGGTGGGCAATCAGTAGCAGAGAATTGGTGGATTGAAGATGTCTCACTTCTTGTAATTGATCATTTCAATATAGTGATTGAAGATATTAAGAGGAGAGGAATGGAACCAGGTTTAATTGGAGATTGCATTATTTGTTGGGCAGCAAAATGGATTTCTCAAGTAGAAGTATACTGCCCTATAGATATGGAACAAAGAGTTAAAATTGAAATCTTTCACTTAATGAATCACGCCTTTTTCAATAGAGTACTTCCTACAGAGGAAAATTCAGTTTCTTTCAATTTTCTACTTCACCTTCTAACGGTGAGTTTGATGATAAAAATTGATCCGGCATTGTTGTCACGATTAGAAAGAAGAGCAGCTAAAATGTTGGAGAATTGTTCTGCTGTAGACCTCATGGTGAGGAACTATGGTGATGCTGCCACTGTTTATGATGTGGACTTAGTAACTAGGGTAGTCGAAGCTATATTGATTTTACATCAAGAAATACAACATCAAGAATAGTTTTATGGCCGACATGGTGGATGACTACCTAGCAATAGCTGCCCAGGACAGGAATCTTTCTGTGAAGAACTTTCAATTACTTGCAGAAGCATTGCCAGAAGATGCCAGATGCTGCAACAACTAGCTCTACAGAGCAATAGATGCATTCCGTAAGGTATGGACTCATTTGAATTGTATTAGTTAAAGAATAAATAGCAGATAATAGTACAAAATTTTTAAACATATTAAAAGAGGTTTTAGAGGATTCAGAGCCTTAAGGTGAGTATCCCTCCAATTTTTGTGTCCATTTGCTTTGGATTCCTTCTTCATGCTAGGGCCGCAGACTGAAAAGGCAATGGCTGCTGTATTATTGGTGAAGCCCAATTTCACTAAACCAGAATGCTCCAGAGCAGCTGCAGGATATAGACATGTCCTGAAGGCAAAAATAAGGTGATTATCACCACCAGAGGCTGTGAGTTGCTTAGATCTCGAAAGATCTTCGAGATGGCATATTGTGGAACCTACCCTACTGTCAGGATGCGGTCAGGGGTGTTTTAGACAGGTCGCTTTGGTCATTTCTGGATTTAGGGTTTTGTCTATTTTGTTATAAATAGATGTCATCTCATTTTGAAGGGTAGAACGAATTTGTATCCCTGCATCTTCTTCATAGTGAAAACCAGCATCACAGCTTGGCCTGGGACATAGATTTTGGGTGAACTGCTAAAATCTTAGTTTTCTTCTGTCTTGGTTTTTCCCATGTTGATTTGATAACACCCTGAGCTTGGCTTGAGCTCTTATGATGGTTAGCAGCCCAATTTATCTTCAGACAAAATGGGCAGACCTAGCTTAACTCGATGATTATGGTAACTCCATGAGCTGGGCATGCTTGAGCCTTACAAACACCAGTTTGTGGCATGGTATAGTCTCTTACAGGCTGACTCATGCTTTCTCGGCAAAATTTTGGTTCCAAAAAATATAACTACTGCATGTAGAAACGGCAAAAGCCGCAAAGCTTCATTGTCAAGTGGCTTGATGACATTTTGTGACAGTAAATGAATGAGCAGAGTCACAAGGCATAATGCATCTGGATAACAGAAAAAATGCGTGCACCCTCCCTTAGTGTCAATAATGCAGTGGAAACTGCTGATGCTTAAAAGTGGAAATAATTTCAGGACAGTGTCTCCATTTTTCATCAAATTTCATCAACGGAACAATCATAAAATTTCTTTCAGGAAATAATCATGCCATAGATTGTCCTGAATGTATGAGTTACTTGACATTAGGAAATGAACTTACATAGCTAAATGTTGTACGATTGGATCAGCCTGAGCTAATGGCTCAGATCCTCTACTGGAAGTAAGAAGTCTTCACATATGTTGACCAGTTATGGCCCAAAAGAGTGGGCTTCTGTTTTGAGTGTTCATCTAGTTTTACTTGCATTGTATTTTGTTTCCACTCTTTAATTTCCAATTCATGTTATGTTTATCCCCACAATTTACAGGCACATCCGAGGCTGACAGAAGAACAAAGACTTACTGTATGTAAATGTATGGAATACCATAACCATAAGCTTTAGCTAGAAGCTCGTAAGCACATAATGAAGAATGATCAGTTGCCCATGAATATCGTTATTCGGTTCATCCTTTTAGAACAGGTGAATACAGCAAGATTGTTGATTGCTGATGGATCAGGCTACCAAAGATCCAAGGCTCAGGTATATATCAGACTGCCCAATGGCCTAGGAAAGATTGGATTCAAGACTCAAAAGGAGCTTCAAACAATTAGGGAAGAGTTTGAAAGGTTGAAACTGCAACTTAGTGAACTGCACTTGTGTAGAGTAGTGCTCCAAAGACAGGTGAAGAAGACATTTAGATAAAATTTGTCAGAGAAGTTGGGACTGTCTGGTTTGGAGTCAGCAAAAATTTCTTCCTACTGAAAGCAAATGTAACCTTTGAAATTTTTAGTTTGAGCTAGAGATAGCTAGCTTATGTCCTAACTTGGGTTTCTGTAGTCATCATTCCAAAGGTGGAAAAGGAAATCCTCCTGGAAAAGAAGCAACAGACAGGACGGCTGATCGCATCCCTCTTTCATGTGATCACTAATTTCCCTCTCCAAGAAGTAAGGAAAACATAGAAAGAAAAACTGGGTAGGATAGAATCTACTGTGAAAGAGGACTTTTCAGTAGCCAATGGCCGTTAAAATGCATACATCATTATGTGAAGCAAATGGGTTTTAGGCCATTAGGGTCCCTCAGCCAGCAAGCAAATTGTATTGTGGACCACATGACACCCATATTACTACCTACTTTCTCTACAAGGAAACTAAAAGCAGAGGAGACAAAGTTTAAGCTGGTGAAGTGTAAAGTAGAAAGAGCAAAGCAATACTTTTACCAGTCACCACAGCTGTTATAGTGTAGAACCCTAACCATGTCAGTAATACTTCCATTTTTAATGGATCTATTCCACTAAAAGACTTACCTGATTCTGACCCACTTCAGATCTTGATCTGGTCCAGTTTGAAGCACCAAATCCAGATCCATATCCAATCAAGATGACCAAACACAGCAACTCATAACTAGAAAGAATGTAAACTTGAGATGTATATTCATTATTGCGTGCTAGCTTAGGTAACATAAGAAAGAAGTTTGAAATGACGTGGAAGAAAACACGCCATGTTCATTGTATCTGAAGATTTCAGATCAATAGTAGAGAATCAAAAGGAAAAGAGAAAATGAGAAAAAGTGAGAGGAGAGGAGAGCAGGAGTCAGATCTGATTCATTCACAGCCAAGTGTTTTAGGGATGTGAAGCCTACCTATTCTGGATTAGATATGTAGTCTTGGACATTTGCATTGCCGGCAGCCCCTCATCTCCTTCCCAACTGGATAATATCATAATACACTTCACACGATTTTTAGAGGGTTATTTTAAACAGTTTGGGGGAACTGCCACTACTACCCCACTAACCCACACGTCCCAAGTTTCAACCCATTTGCAGATCTGCTCTATCTACTCTACCGATCTCTCCTTAGCTTTCCTTATTAAACCTCATTGATCTCTGTTGAAGAAAAACAGAAGATAAAAATTTGCAGGGCTGAAGCTAGAAGTGGAGGAGAAACAGAGTGACTCCATCCCAGAACCTTCTTTTTCTCTCTTTTTTGTATGATTTTCTACCTCTCAGGGAGACCTGGAAGTGGACATGGAATTGGAAGACGATCAATTCTTTGCGGAACTGAGCAAGCAAATAGCACTCCTTATCATGGACGACGATGAACAGGATGTAAAAACACCTTGTGTCTCTGTTACTTCACAGGTTCACACTAAACTCCAGTTCCCTCAATATCAATTGCTCAAAATGCTTAGAAACCCATAAATTGTTGTGTGGGCTGCGAAAGTTTCTTCTTTCTATACTTTCTTTCTGTTTTAAGAAATTGTGTTGATATCTTCAAGCTTTCTCTCAGGCCTCCCATCCCACTTTGTGTGCATCTTTCTTATCCGAACCAACATGTGGAAGGGAAAGCAAGGGAACTGGAGTTTTCATTCCCAAGTCATCTTTACCCAGAAAGAAGAACAAGCAGGGAAAACATACTTCACTCAACTCCAAGACCTGCAAACATCCTGATGGGCCAAAGACAGCTTCTCATACAACCTGTAGGAATGATCCATCTGGTAATTCTTTTAGTTCCAAGCAAAGGTGAAGAACAGGGAATGAATCCAAGAAGTTTTAAGCTTAGATAATTCCTACTAATTACAGTTTTTGTTATAATGGGCTAAGATCTTGTTCTCCTCTTTGTATGTATAGATTTGAAATTACTAGTATTTTTTTTTTTTTGGGTAAGGATTTGAAATTACTAGTTAGTTACTGATTTGGGGAAAGTTGAATACCTACTCTTATGAACTATGTATAGGTGTGATTGAGATTAATAACAGACATGTATTTCTGGACCTAATGAATAAATTTAATGAAGAGTTCCTTAATGAATTTAAAATTCTTTGGATCTCAATATCTATACTTTGCTTTGAAGACATCACGTTTCTTTTTGGTGGGATAGGTGGCATTGGTTGTTCCAATCGTATGATTTTCCTTTTCTATTTGAATAATCTCCCAAGCTTTAGTGCTAATTGCACATCATCTTTGGCATGCAAGAATTAATTAACAGTGATGATTTCAGATCCTTTTTGGTTGAATGTACATGGATTTCAGGAACTAATCCTGCATAAAGGAATAAAATTACAGGGCAGCAAGAGTAAATGTTACGCAAGTCTGTTAATTTCTTCATATTTGAGTCTTTTTGAGAGAATTTGCCGCCAAACTACTTAACCACTTCACTATCTCTAGTCTTAGTACTAATGTCTAGATGTTAAATTTAGCGGTCAGGGTTGCTTTGGTTTTGGTAGTAAATTAAGTATCCTTTCTTTTAAGCACCATATTATTACTTCTTGAATATATTGTTTAAGCCTGATCTTCGATAATTTTTCATCGCTATACCTCAAGAATAGTTTGGATCTTCTACCCGGGAGAGGCCAGTGCTTCTTTTATATATTTTCACTACACATTAGAGAATCCAACTGGGGTTCATTGGTGATCTCACTTCTAATTCATTTTATCTGCAATCAGTCTCTAATTGTATGCTAAATTGGTAATAAAAAATTGGGATAATTATTGTTGATCCCTTGTACTTTGATTTTATTACTACTTTATCCCTTCTACTTTTTAAGATTGCTAATCCAACCTTTAACTTTGTCAAAAATTACTAATGCCCCCTTCCGTTAAGCTTAGTTTATTGATGATGTGGCATCTATATATTTTTTCAAAAACACAAAAATAACCCTACAATTATCTATTTACTTATTTACTCTTTTGCAAGTTATAATACTATCCTTAATTAACTATGGAGAAAAATTAACTTTAAATTAATTTTTCTTTTATAAAAAGAGACAACGGAATAATGAAAAGACTTGATTTTTCTTCTCTAAAAAGAATTCGCCGAATAAAGGAAATATGTGATTAAATAAAACTTAAAATAGAAACTAAAATATTAGGAAATATCAAATGTAATTCAAAGTTAAAATTGAAAATCTCCGAATACATGCTAACCATTGTACAAAGTGTGTGGTCCCACCAAAGCCAAAATTTATTGTAAAATATAAGATTTTAAGGATATAATATTGATATTCAAGATAGTTTCTAAAAATGAGAGTAATATCATATTTTTTTAATTTATTAATTTTAATGAAGGGCAAAATAGACATTACATATTTGATGTTAACAACCACTTAACACCGTTAGAAGTGAGGGGGGCAACAGTAATTTCATAAAGAAAGAGGTTTGATTAATAATAAAACCAAAGTACAAGGGGGCAATAGTAATTATTCCAAAAAATTCTTTCAATGGTGCAAAATAAACTTTCTTGAGATTACATAAATTCCCTTGAGAATTTGCAAAAGGTCCTCAACTTCTACTACTATAAAGATCATAATTGAATGGTTGGTATTTCTTATGCAGCTTTAGCCCCCAATAAAAAGAGTAATTCTAATGCCTTGATTTCCTAGAACCCATTCCTGCCACAAAGAGCAAAATATCCACCTTATTTTTGTTTTTTGGTACACCAAATATTCACCTTCTTATGAAATGAAAAATGCCACTTTCGCTAAATGCTCTAACAGTTATTCTCATTGGTCCACATGCTGCCGCAAGGTCCACTAAGAAAAAAATAATCCACAACTCTTTATAGATATTTTTGGGTCTATTCTATAATCCTTTCTCTTTTTTGGTGGAAATTTTCACTTAGACCCTTAAAGTTAGGTCTAAGTGATTTTAGTCCAAAGAAAATGACGTTTATACTTGCCTTTCTTTGTGGCCAGTTAAATTCATACCATCATTTTTTGATTAAAATCTCTTAATATTTTTTATACTAAAAAAATCTTCATAATTTTTTGATTTTCTTTCTTCAATTGATAGTATATTCAGATAGAAGCTTATTCCAATATCAAGTATTTTGGCCATAAGAATACCAATATCTTGTTAATTGATTCTTTAGATAAAGAATCGGAGAATGAGTTGAATCAAACCTCAAGAAGATTCAAATGGAATCTTTTTTTTGTCTTTTTTTCTTCTTCTTCTTCTTATGTTCAATCTCTTACCCTTAAACCTCAAGACTTGATGGAATTCTCTTTTGAGGTCTATTCTATGATCCTGTCTTCTTGTTCTTTTTTTTTTTTTTTTGACTTGAAAGTTTTGTCCAAGTGATTTTTAGTATAAAGAAACTGACTTTTTGACTTTTTATACTTGCTTCCCTCTGTGATATTTAAGAGAGAAATCTAGTTAAAGTCATGCTATCATTTTTATAATCAAAATATCTTCATAATTTTTCATAAAGATATCAATATGTCATTAATTGATTCTTTTAGATAAGGAAGCAAATGCATGTCATTTTATTTAGCCAAAAATGAGTTGAATCAAACCTGAAGAAGACCCAAATGAAATCCTTTCTTGTTTTCTTCTTCTTATATTCACATTGAAGAGGGAGAATATTGAATCTCTTTCTTCTACTTACATTAAAAAAATTCTGATGGCTCTTCAGGAAGGCCAAGAACGAGGATCAAATTTTGGATTAATCCGTAGGTTGCTTCGTTGATCTCATGATACGAACCAGACAAATTCATGTTAGAAAGTTTGATGACAAAAATACCCAGACGAAACCGAGCATGCTGCATGCCTGCAGGGACCTGTATTACAGATTCACAAGCCTAAAATGGTCTTTCCATTTATTTTACCGTTGATGCTACAGTCCAGAATCCCAGTTGGCACTAGCGCGCGTTTCTTGCCATTCTCTGGTATCTGGGCTGACACTGAAAGGAAAGGAAATGACCTATAAAAACTAGCAAAAGATCAAATCTTTAATCTGAATTCCGAACTGTGAGATATAGAGTGAGAGAAATACTTGAATTGCTCACTAGAGATGGCAGCAGCAAAAGCAGAGTTTGGAGCTTTCATGGAGAAATTCGTACTAAGTCCTCCACCAACTGCTTCTACTGAACTCCAAGGCCTTACTTTCGCCATCAAAGACATGTCAACTCTTTTCTCCCTTCCGTTTACTTCTTTTGACTTTTTTCATTTTTCTTCAACTTAGTCTGTTTATTTGCAATTTCTGAACTGGTCTTGAAATTTTGGGTTTGTGGGAACAGATTTGATGTTGAAGGATATGTGACTGGATTTGGTCACCCGGATTGGGCCAAGACCCACTCGGCTGCTGTATCAACTGCTCCCGTCGTTACAGCTCTCCTGAATGCTGGTGCCACATCTGTTGGTAAAACCGTCCTAGATGAATTAGCCTACAGGTATGTTCCATTTAATTTTTTTGTTTGAATAATTTCCGGGATGAAGAGCTGTTCATGTTTTATGTTAAATATTTTTTTTTGCCTTTTTTGAAGTTCTTGAGTTTTTGATTGCAGTCTCAATGGGGAAAACATACATTACGGAACACCTGTTAATCCTTCTTTCCCAGATCGGATTCCTGGAGGATCTTCAAGTGGGTCTGCTGCAGCGGTGGCAGGGAACCTTGTAGATTTCTCCTTAGGTCCGAAACATTCACTCCCTTGAGATATTATCATCTTGTTTTTTTCGTCCCCCGAATTTGCCATCATTAGTTGTGATGGAGGTTCTCATACAAACCCTTCTTTTGACTATTGGCGTTTCCCTTCCAGGCACTGACACTGGAGGAAGTGTAAGAGCCCCTGCAGCATACTGTGGAATTTACGGGATTCGGCCTTCCCATGGTGTTGTTCCCATTAGTGGTGTTGCTCCTAATTCACAAAGTTTTGATACAGTTGGTGAGTTGCTAATACGGTTTTCAATCTTTTTTTCCTGTTATGTATACTTTTTTTTGTGATATATTTTTCAGAAACGCTTTCACGGTCTATGTCGAAGCATGTTTACTTAAATCCTGATGTTATTTAATAACATTATTATAACTATAAGGCCATGACCCATGAGATTCCCCACCTATTCTGAACTTATAATTTAGCCAATATCATGGTTTGAAATTTTGACTGAATGTTGAAAAGTCGGTTAAATATTTCACTTCTAATGGGCTTGTAATGATCCCGAATGCAAAGAATATTGTAATTCTTCAAAATAATTGAAACCTCAAAATTTTGGTAAAAAAGTTGAGATGCACATTCTTTTATAAGTCACTGAAGCTTCACTCATCTCTTACTCATCTAAGGTCCCATGATAAAATTGAAAAGAAATACGTGCATTTAAACTTTAAGAAAGAGATCCTGAAATTTTTCCATAATTTCTTTTTTTTCTTTTTTTTTTTTTTTTTATGGTTTTTGGTGAATAAAAGTTTCATTACCAACAATTTGGAGGAGATGTTTTTGGGGCATGGGAGAGCCACATAAGCCTCAAGCCATAGGAAGGTGGGGCCAAAAGATTGTAAAATAGATACAAATAGATCTTAGGATATCATAGGGGTGTATATTAAATGATGCAGCTCAATTGAATGGAGTTCAAATATACCTGGATCTTGTAACAAAAACAGCTCCATTTGCTAAAGGGGTTGGCTTTGGGGTAGTTTGGTTATGATGTGTGGGATGTTTCTACAGAGTGATCTCAAATGGGGCCCTAGGGCTTTGGCTCTAGTTGAAATGCTTACAGACCATTTGTCTACAAGAGAAAAAGGGACGGGAAAGATAAAAGAGCTGGACCCACTAGTAGTGGGGTGGGGTGGCAGAATAGGAAAGGGAAGAATTTTATGGAAAAGTTGAAAATGCAGGTTCCATGTTAAATAAAATAATATTTATTTTCCATTTCCCTCTTGTTTCCTCGAAGTCCTATCTAAAGTGATGGGACTTTGAAGAAGAGTGGAATGAGAAAAGTTGCTTTGCCATGTAAGTTGACGTTTCCCCTAAATCATGGAGGTTTGTCTCTCTATTATTTCACCCCAGCTAAATAAACAAACCTAGATTTTGGTGTTCAATGGAAAAGCTTCCTTTCTTCCAACCCTTTTCTCCCACCCAATTCTATTCCATCAAACAAATAGTATGTTAGAGTTTGTGATGGTTTGGGGAGTGAAGTTTGAATTTGTACAAATTTGGGTTTAGGGTTTGAGATATGTGTCACACGGAGGGAAAACCTTGAGGTTGGGAACTGGGTTCTTAGGTGTGAGAATTGGATGAAACTGTATTCTGAGAATGGATATGATGGTATTGGAGGTGTCCTTCAAGTTTGGTTGGGTTTGGATGGTTAGATTAGGAGATATTAGATTTCCTTGTTAATAAGGTTTCATAATATTCGACAAGTTGCTGGTTTCTAGGGTTAGGAGGATCAGAAAGGGGTGAAGATAGGATCAGAGGTCAAGTTTGTGATGGACGAGGCTGTGAATGAAGTAAGGTCAGATTCTGGTGGCTGATTAGGGAGATCTAGTTCTGTTCTTTTTTCATCTTTTTCTTTTTGTGTGTGTGTGTGTGTGTGTGTGTGTGGAGAGGAAGTGGTCTGGTTGGGGGGGGGGGTGTTAGGGTTCAAGAAATGAAAAAAAGGAAATGGTGGGGATGGGTACCTGCTGTAGAGCCTTGTCTTCATGTGTGGATATGGATTTGATGAAAAGTGTAGGCTGAATCCACAGCCACAGTAGGATTTGGACTTTAACCACCAAGAACCTTGAAAAAACACCGTGGATTACTCACCAAGGATCCCTGGCATCTTGGATATTCTCCACTATGGTACCAGTCTTATCATAGACTTTGATTAGACAAATCTCAGAGAAGCTGCAAATTGACAAGCAACAAGCAACTAGCAAACTTAATCCCGTCAACTGGTTTTTTTTTTTTGGGGGGGGGGGGTGTATTTGTAGATTGCTAATCAGCCTTACAATGTGCTCCCTCCATAGAATAGGACTTGAACCTACTGGACTAGGACTCTTATCTTAGGTAGAAATTGGACACTTAAACTCGACTAGGACCTCTGATTCATGGAGACCATACAAACTAATAATTGACTAAATAAACAAACTGTAAAGAGTTTTGACCTTGACTTAAGTTGGACGAATTACAAGCTATATCCTAAACTGAGAATTAGAAGGGCTTTATACAGAAAATACTTCTAATACTACCACTACTGCTAGGCAGTAGTCTCTTGGTGCTGCTTAGCAACTCTGTGAACCCTATTTTGGTGTTGAAACTGCATCATCAAGCTAGAGCTGACATCAAAGAAGATGTTTTCAAAATCAAGACAACGGAGTGGGAGTTGGAAGTCCATCTTCTGAGATTCTGCTCCATCCAAATGTGAGAGATAGTGGCACCATTTTATTTCTTGCATTACAAATTGAACTGCCAGAAAAAGTGGTATCCAACTAAAGCCTGTGTTTTATGTTATAAACTAGCAATCTAGGGACTGGAATTAACTGAAAAAGAAAATGATCACAAAATTTGTAAACATGCTTAACTAGGCAAGAATTGAAGTTTATGAGTTTTGGCCACCGAAATGGTCTATTTCCTGAAATTTGGTACATTAGGTGGGATTTTGGCCCCTCTGTTGGCAGCCTTAAGCCAACTAATTTTGTTTATCCATGCAAATCCTGTTTCATCATTCCATTGCAAATCCCAAGATCAGTGACGTCTATGCTAAAATTTACTTGATATGGTACTGGTAGTACATGACTACCATGAATTCTACCATTTTTATATGTCATGAAAACGTACTTCTAAATATATTTCATTTGACAAAGTTCTGTACCAATGATACCATGTTATGATATTTATACATTTCAAAACTTATCAAAGAAGAAAAGGTTACAATCTAAAGCATCAGAGTACAACATGCAACTCAGACCTGCGTCTGTTTTTCTTCCCGTGTGTTGGAAGCGGTTCAAGCTTGGTTTTTTTTTTTTTCGTTTTGCGGGCGGAGGCCTCCCCCGCCGTCCGGCCTTGCCTGTTGCAACTTTGACACTGCTGTCTGGTTGTGCATTACCCAGTAAGATGTTGGAAACAGTTTTCAATAATTTGTAAATCTATAGAGTAGTAAATAGCAACATTTCTATTTCATGAAGAATAAAGTTTTCTTTTCTGTTTTTGGGGATACAAAGGCCTCCTATAAAGTGCCTAGACATAGTTGCCTTCCGCTGTCTGGCCCCGGAGGACGTTTACAAAATGTAAACCTATGGTGTCACATACCCTGAAGAAGTTTTTTTTTTTTTTTTTTTTTAAGGGGTTTTTTTTTTAGGAACCATGTCTCCCTGGAGCTAATGATGCTCATCCTCTGTTCATAGTTAATAACTCAGATGATCCCTTTTTCTGAATAAGAGCATAGTTTCCTGTACTTTTTATCTGGAGAAGCTTCAAAAATTGGTTGGGAATTCAACTTTGGCTGACTTAAGTCAACTTCTGAATACCTATCATGAGAGATCATACAGCACAGATATGTTAAGGATAGGGCTCCATCCAACAGTTGTTCTGACCAAAGAAGTGCTCCTTGTGGCTCAAAAAAGAGTGAAATGTATGTAGGACCTTTAAATGAGATGGGGAAGATGTTTGGCTTGTTTCTTTAAATTATATAGTGCTGCAGTCTGGTGTGCAACCTTGAATGGAAGTCTCCTTGTAGCAGAGAGGATGTGTTATGGTTTACTATTTATCTTGGGTCCTTTTGACTGCAACACTATTTGGTTGACATATCTTTCATCTAGGATGGTTTGCAAGGGATCCTGTGGTGTTGAATCGAGTAGGGCGTGTGTTACTGCCATTGCCTAATGTGGAATCTGCACAACCAAGTCACCTTGTTGTTCCAGATGATTGTTTCCAACTTGTGAGCATTCCTAGCAATCGTGTGACCCAGGTTCTTCTTAAGTCTTTTGAAAAGCTGTTTGGAGGTAAATCTTATCATGTCTATCGAGTCCTTTCTGCCTGCATTCATCTCAATGGGATTTTAGTCGAGTGATGATTTACTTCATCATCTTTTTATTGTAGGTCAAATTCTCAGGCATATAAAGCTCGGTGACTATGTTAAGGAGAATGTTCCAAGTTTAAAGCGTTTTCTGGGTGAAGCCAATGACCAACTGGAGTCTAATATACCTTCATTGATGGATCTATCCAGTTCCATGAGATTACTTCAGATGTAAGTATCTTGAACATAACTACGATACTGTCTTGATTTCTGCAATGTAAAAGGTAGGTTTTTCTTTCCCTACAGTCGGACCCCCCCTCCGGCGCCCTGATTAAAAACTATTATAGTAAAATAAATATCCATATTAATTTCTTTGGGATGCATTATCATGTTTGGATTGCAGGTATGAGTTCAAAAATAACCATGAGAAATGGCTCAGTTCAGTTAAACCTAAACTAGGTCCAGGCACATCAGAACGGGTACAGATTGCCCTTGGGATAACAAGTGAAAACATTGAGATCTGTCACAAAATCAGGAGTGAACATCGTGCTGCTCTTACTGACCTACTTGGGGTATTGTCTCTCTCTCTCTCTCTCTCTCTCTCTCTCTCTCTCTCTCACACACACACACACACACACACACACACTCACAACATCCACCATAAAAAAGAGATGGAGACCCCTGCATGTGCACACTGACTCACCGCTTGTGAAAATGCAGATATTCCTTGGGAATTTTTCTAATGCTTTGGATTGACATTCATGGTTTATGCCTGGAAAATCTACAATGTAAGCTATTTACCTAATTAGGAGACTTATGGAAATGTATAGAGAGTGTAGGAAAGACTTTCATATGGTATTTATTGACCTAGAAAAAACTCATCATAGAGTTCCTAGAGCGTTAATTTGGCAAGTACTAGAGAAAAGAAGTGTTGCAAGTAAATATCTAGACATAGTTAAGGATATGTATGATGGTTCAGTGACAAGTGTAAGAACAGTGGGGGGACAAAGTAATGAATTACCAATTACAGTTGGGCTGCATCAAGGATCAATTTTAAGCCCATATTTATTTGCACTTGTAATGGATGAATTAACCAAAGACATTCAAGACAAGGTCCCTTGGTGTATGCTTTTTGCTGATGATATTGTGTTGATAGATGAGACTTAAGGGGGGATTAATGCCAAGTTAGAATCATGGAGAGTAGCTTTGGAATGGCTTTAAATTAAGTAGAACAAAGATATAATATCTAGTTTTGTAACTTTAGTCATGATCAAGCAGACGATGAGGTGGTGAAACTTGATGATAAGGAGATTCCTTGGAGTGATTATTTTAGGTACCTAGGTTCAATCATAAATAAAAGAGGTGATGTAGAAGATGATGTTTCCCAAAAAATTAAAATAGGGTGGATGAAGTGGAGAGGTGAGTTTGGGGTTTTGTGTGATCGATGTATTCCATTAAAGCTTAAAGGAAAATTCTATTAGATCGTCATTCGACCAGCTATGACATATGGTGCAAAATGTTGGACTGTTAAAAGAATCATATAGATAAACTCAGTGTAACAAGAATGAGGATGCTAAGATGGATGAGTGGCAAAACTAGGAAGGATAAGATAAGGAATGATCATATTAGAGTGGGTCTGGAAGTTTCTCCCATAAGTGATAAGCTTTGGAAAAGTCGTTTGAGATGGCACAACCATGTTCAATGGAGACCTATAAATGCCCCTGTACAAAAAAGTGATATAATCCAGATTGAAGGAACTAGAAGAGTTAGGGGTAGACCTACGATAGAGAAGTGGTGAGAAATGATATACATAGCTTAGGCCTTGTATCTAGCATGGCCTCAAACAAAACTGATTGGAAGGCAAGAATCCATGTAGCCGACCCCATTTAGTTGGGACAAGGCTTATTGTTGTTGTTGTTGTTGTTGTTGTTGTTGTTTGGATTGACATTCATCATCCCATCTTTCTTGTTTTGTTTGGTGGAATTGTTCTCGAATTAACTAAAATAGGTTATGTTTTCTAGAATTTTTGTTCATTTTCAACCAAAAAAAATGCTTTTGATTTTGTTCATTGATTTCTTATTGCAATTTTTCTCACAAGGAAATAAGCAATATGCACTTCAATCTTTATAACCTTAGTGGGGTTAGGCAACTCAGTCTGAGCCTCATGGATGTGACTAATCAAGACTATTGGGTGGATAGGTTACCTTGTATATTGGCTTCATATTTGAACCTTGGGTCTCATGTTAATCATTTGTCCATGATATTGTGAGTTTCTAGATTGAAATACCAAAAAAAGAGGACCTTCCCTTGCCATGTTGAACTCTTATTTGGTCTGAATTTGAAAAATGAGTATCAGAGGTGGTGGCTACCTGTGTTTTCTGGGTGCCAGATAAGCTGTACCTCGTTGTATTTGGTGCAACTCCTACCTTCCTAGATATAATAAGATGAAAAATATGTTAATCTATTTTATCTTGGTGGGTAAAGAGGGGGCCAAAGAGTTGTGGTTAGTGGTAAGATTACAAGTTGGTGTCTGGAATTAATTCAATCTGACATCCTGTAAATGACACTGATTTTTCCTCCTAAGCAAGTTGGCATTTTTATGATTTCTTCTGAAAATTTGTATTTTCTATATTTCAGTCTCAGAAGAAGTCTTAAATAGTTGAATTCTTATTGTTATTTTTGGAATTCAATGTATTTGATTATATTTGTTCCATAATTTCCATCAATAATAAAAATTACTGAACTTTATCGAAATTACTGAACTTTTCCCTGATCTAGTGATTTGATAAAGAACCTAAACCTAAGATTTTTTTTCCACCAAAATTTACCCTTTTTGGTCAAGGGTCAATGGGGAAAAATAAGTAAAGGCAGAGACTGGTGCACTTCTTGAGAGGAAAGTGAGAGACAAGAAATCGAGCAACAGGAAAATAAGGAAAAGTCTATCAAACAGAAGAAAACTTCTTTGTGGCTGCAGTTTTCTCCAAACAATAAGCTCAATCCAAACACACACACACCCCTAACCAAAAAAAAGCTGTGGAACCATTAAATCCAGCCTAATAGAAGTATCCACTACAAGATTCTGGTTTGGTGCTGTATGCGTTGCTCAAAATGAGAGATAAGTCTGCTGCTCAATCCACATGTTTGTACATGAATTATTGAATAAATTATGCTTAGCCATGACTCCATCTGCTGCTCTGAACTTACAATTTTCACACTCTCACAAGAAAATTGAAGCAGTAATTTCTAAGAATTTTCTGCCCATGATCTGACTCCTCTGCGGTACTGCCTTTCTCATTTCTTGATGCATTTACTATACATGATTTTGTAGGATTTTGGTGTCCTAGCTATTCCTACAGTTCCCCAGCCTCCATTTAAATTGCAAACGGACGCTGTTACACTTGAAAAGTATCGGGCTAGAGCATTCAGTTTGCTTTCTGTTGCTGGAGTTGCTGGATTTTGTCAGGTAGTCTGTCTTAGCCCTGCCATTTAACAGTGTTGGCTTATTGTATGACGTCCAAGTTATTGGGGACATGTTTGTTATAGATGTGGGCGCTGATGCATTACTTCTGAACTGCAGGTGAGTATACCTTTGGGAACCTATGATAATCTTCCGGTTTCAGTATCTCTGGTGGCCAAGCATGGTGCAGATCGTTTTTTGTTGAATCTTGTTGAGAACCTTCATGATTCTTTGAAGGAACAGATTCAAATTGCAGAGGGAATGAGTGTCTGAAGTTGAATATTTTGTACTATTCAAGGTAAGCAGCAAATCTGTAAGATGTAAGAAAACAATAAGAAAGGACAATTGATTGTCCTGTTGATATGTAAGGGTTTTAGACTGAGAAGAATAATGCTGTTTTTATATGAGTTCCTATTTCTGTTCTCATTGCAACTTCTATTTCACCATTTTAAGTGTTTATAGCAATGTAAATGGTTCTGTTGCTGCATTTCTATCTTCCTGAAATTCCATTGTATAAGAGCCACCAGGCTGACCATTAATGATAATCCATGTACTTCCACCCAAAAAGTGGACACATGTCATTTGTACCGCGATCAAGATAGGTGGGTGATGCGTGGTGGAAGTGTTGTGAATGATCCTGTATTGGAGAACAATGGGACATCATTGTGGGACCTTGGATTCCTTTCATGTACTAGTGGATCTATCCACTTAACAACAGCTTTTGAGTTGAACCTCTTTACGAAGAGCTTACCTGCTCCTCATTGTACTTTCTTCAGGTAGCTAACTTACGCCCCCCCGGGGGGGCCTCATCTGTGATAATGTGTTTGAGATTATGAAGTGATTGATGGTTTTTTTTTTTTGTCCCCAGTAAAGGTCTCCAGAAATGTAATTAGGATGCAATACTCTCTTTCAAATTTCTTAGCGTTGCTTCTTAACTCGTCATTCTTTAAGGTGTTCTTGCTTTGTTTTTGGTGATGGTGCATTGTTTCATGAGATAGCAAGCTCAGTTGCTCTTGCCTTTTTTCTCCGTTTTCTTTTTTGGGGTGGGGGTGTTTACTAATAGTGACAGATTAGCTGCAAAGGTACTTAATCTCTCATAGGGTCCTCGTCCATTAGCACTACCAGAAAGTTACTCCGTAGACATAAAGAAGAGAATAAATCTGGAAACAGGTTGAAAATTTAATCAGAAAACAAAGCAGGAAATGTGAGAGTTCAAGTTTGAATGATAAGGAAGTTTTTATTTTTTTTCCTGGTCAAGAAAGTTCAAAAGATACTACAACCTAGGCCAAGAAAACCCAAAAAATAGAAATCTCTGTCTCAAGAATATGATTCTCATGCCATTGTCTATCCTTGAGCCAGTTTTCTGGCCATTAATGAACTGGAACTTACCAATGATGGGATTTCCAATAGGTAAGTGATGCTTAGGAAATTTCATCACCTATGGACCATGTTGAAAGATTCTTTACTCAAAAAATGCAACAGCCGCCTAGATATGGTTGCTGGAAATTCAGATGAAGGTGAAGTAGACTTGAACTGGGCTTTTGGTCCACTAAGGTATGGTAGGGGATAAGTAGGAGTTTTTGTTTTAGTGTTGAATTCCTATTTGGGTTCAAACTTTGTTTTAGAATGTAATTAGGTGCTTTATCCATGTAGATATTCATGTCATGGTGGGAGATCTCACGAGATATCTTGCTTTTTCAATGAAGCGAGACGAGATGGAGATCGAGAGCAGAGAGTTGGGATATCTCGCTATATCTTGCCATATCTCGCTATATCTCTCCCTGGATCTCGCCATATCTCATTGGAACTCTCAATTTTCACCCTTTTTTTTGCGGATTTCAGCTAGATTTTCACTTGCAACTACTCTTAGCACATCTACAACATCAAAGGAAGATCAATCATTCTCTGCTTGTCTTATAAACTTATGATTTAATGACTTATATAGAACTTCTAATGGTTGTATACTTTTATTATTCTATTCTTGAAAATTGAGATTGTAATACTCATATGGATGGAATTTTGATGAAATTTAGGTTATTTGATACACTTGCTTTTCATTTATATGCCTTAAAGGCAAGGTTTAAAGTATTGGTATCGAGTATTGTATCGGTCATGTGATTTTAAGAGACATATTGTCCTGTATCGAGTATTGTATCGCTTTAGCTAATGTATTTTAGTGTAATTCAATGGAGAGACATATCGAGATGTATCGTATCGGTTGGGTCAAATATGGATACGTATCAGCTAGTATCGCATGATATCGTCTATCGTGGGATACTTTAAACCTTGCTTAAAGGTTCTATATTACATGTTGTATAACCTTGCATTCTTTAATCCTACAACATTTCAGTCTCACACTATGGGTAGACTTAGAAATCATACTTAGGGTTGTTTTCTGACAAATCCAAGGCCACCAATGTGTTCAAAAGGCTTTAAATAGGCTAAATACCAAGTTTCAGCCCACTTGGGACACTAAAACCCACCGAGATGGGCCACCAAGTTGACGCCAAGGTTTTTCAAGGTGGCGAGATCTCGCTCGAGAGCGAGATCTTCTACCATGATTCATGTAACCACCTGCTGGAGGTTAAAGTTCAATGAAACTGAATGCTTTTTATTTTTTTTATTTTACTTTTGGAGTGTGCATGTGTTACCTAATTGAAGCTTGTTGGCTTTCCTCTCCTTCCTTGTGATTTTGAATCTCACTCTCATGCTGGTAAGATCATGGTTGTCCTTCCTATCTCCTTTCAGTCTTATGTTCTTTCTTCTTTCTTTATTTCTTCCCTTTTGCCTGTTCTTATTCTGGCTTTACTTATAGATCCCTGTTATTTGAATCAATCCCTGTCTCATACTCTTCTGTTCTTCAAAAACCTGTGGTGGTCCTATCTGTGAAATCCTATTGAGAAACCCTGCTGAAAAGAGAGTTTTTGGCTGAAACGCAACCTGGTTCTCTCTCTTTTACCAAGTCTAGTTGTAGAATATAATGTCATTTATCTCCATCAATTCTCCCTTGCTTGGAGAAAAATACACCCGTTCACGTGTTTGGTAGATATGTCCAGTCAAAAATCATTCTTCAATGGGAACTACAGTTCAGCAGTTGTTGACTCCATTTGGCATCCCTTCATGGTTTTGATACCAAATAAATAGACCGGTAACAAGTGATAACCAATCCACAAGAGGATCACAAACTTCAGGTCCAGTAACAGTAAATACTTTGATAAATTTTCATATTTGCAAGAAATTCTAGAACAATATAATAAGATTTGAAAAATAAATTGAAGTAGGGAAGAAGATGGTAGGGTAGTCTCTCTACTTGGGTCTCTCATCCATGGCCTCTCACTGTATTAGGTTCTTTACCCTACTCTCTCACAGAGCAAAATATAATGCTATATTTTGTTCATTATGAAAGAAGCTGACTCAAAAATGGGACTCAAAGTAAGTTCTCTTACCACCCATATGTCCCACTAAAATGGCCAATTATAAAGAGAACCCATCGGATTAAAGCTGAGTGCCAAACACATACCTAATGGAATTGAAGTGAGTGGAACCAGATTTCATTTTTTATTAAATTGAAGTGTGCTGGAGAAGACAAAAGTATCTGGCATGGGAGTGTCCCTATCTAATATCTGGTCTAAATCTAGCATGCTTGCTGTTCTGCTTCCAAAGCCTTGAGGCTGCTGTGCCGGGCTTACTATCTAGTTCTTGTTGTGTTGTACTTGGCACAGACTCTACCTGATGTATCTTTTTTTGGTCTTTTGGATGCTGTAACTCTTCAGTACTTGAAACAGTTTATACTTGGTTAATAAACGGAATAGATAATCTGTTGGTTCCCAAAAGGAATGCTTGTAAAATTTGACCTTCCCAGTTTAATATACTTTGTTTCTTTATCCCAGAAAAAAAAAGAAAAAAAAAAAGACAAAAGTATCTCACCTGCATGATTCATGAACAATGAGCCTACACACATGAGTCATGAGGTTAGCATATAATGCTAAATAGTGAAGGAGGTGTGACTAAGCATATACAGTCAAGAGCTAGATAAGATGTTTGCAGAAGGAATGAATGATGACCCTTTATGGCTTGTGTTTTCTTTCAGACATGCACTTGATACTCAAGTTTTCATCCTCCCATCTGTCACACGAGCATTAGACAAAATTGGTCTTCTTAACTTCAATTTCCACGGTGGCATGATCCAGTATCTAGTTGGTAGTTGATACTTGGGAGCATTTCCTTCCAATCCTCCTATGTCTTCACTCTGGAAATCAATTATAAAAACCAAGAACCAGTAGACCCTGATGAAGAAAGGCTCCAACAGAATATCTGTTTCTGTTCTCCGGAAGCCCAATTTGTCTTTGACAACAAAAGAACATCTCTCTAGAGATGGCAGTGGTAGAGTCTGATTTCGGAGCTTTCATGGAGAAATTCATACTACGACCTCCATTGACTGCTTCTACTCAACAACTCCCACTGAACGGCCTAACTTTTGCCATCAAAGACATGTCTTTCTTCTAACCCTGCCTTTACTTCTTTTTAGCTACTTCCCTTTTTTTTTTATACATTTCAAGTAACTTTTGTCCCTGTTTGTCTTGACAATTGCAGTTTGTGAACTGCGTCTGAAATTTTGGTTTTGTGAGAAACAGATTTGACATTGAAGGATACGTGACTGGAAATGGTAATCCAGATTGGGCCAGGACCCACTTGCCCGCAGTATCAACAGCTCCCGCTGTTTTATCTATCTTGAATGCTGGCGCCACATCTGTTGGAAAAACTGTTATGGATGGAATGGCTTACAGGTTCGTTTTGGACTCTTAGGAAAGACCAATTTGATGTCCATTGGACTTTTTGACATTTCCTGATACGAATATTTGGTTCATATGTTTCCACTTCTAGGCTTTGGTTCTGTCTTTCATGGATAAGGTATCAACTACCATAGGACCAGGAGAATGGCAGTCGACTGTTCATTCTATCTACCACCCTCTTCTCTTCACCTGATACAAGGCAACTCATCTTTCATAAGATGAGCCCCCAGTACATGTATTAGAAATGACTTAATATGCGTATGACTTTGAGTTATCCATGCCTCTTCTTTTTTTTTTTTTTGTATTTTTTCTTTGTTTTGGGGGGGGGGGGGTGGAGGGGTGGTGTCATAATTTTGCTGTATAATCTGGAATGCAGATTACAAATACTTGACTCATCATTTATTTCATGTATGACATATTGTACCCCAAAAAAAATGTAGGATATCCAGGTTATACTGTCTAATTCAATGGAATAACACCAAAGACATTCAGTCTAATAGCAGTCATATCAATGGATCCTAGCCCCCAAAAGTTGCTAATTTGTTGTTTTGCAAACTGATTTGGTTGCATGGTTCTTTACAGTATATAAAAAAAATTTCCCAGCATCCTTCTAATTTTCAGCTATCATATGATTAGGAATTGTACCTAAATGTAGTGTTTGGGGATATACCTTAGCGGTGTAGATGCCAATAATTATTTAGAGCCATTTGAATATTTATGTCAAATATTTTTCTTTTTATGAAGTTCCTAAGTATATGATGACAGTTTATTTGGAGAAAATGCACACTACGGAACACCTGTTAATCCAAGTGCTCCAGATCGGGTGCCTGGAGGATCTTCAAGTGGATCTGCTGTAGCAGTGGCAGCAAAGCTTGTAGATTTCTCCTTAGGTATGAGATTTCTTCACTTTCTCACAGAAATTGGTTTCTTTTTCTTTTTCCTTTTCCTTTTCCTTTTTCTTTCTCCTCCATTTTTTTTTTTATTTTTTGGAAATGTTTATCATTAAGTGTACTGGAGGAACTCAGCAAATGCTTCTGTTGGCTATTGGCATTTTCCGGGCAGGTACTGACACTGGAGGGAGTGTAAGAGGCCCTGCAGCATTCTGTGGAATTTATGGGTTTCGGCCTTCACACGCTATTGTTCCTACCAAGGGTGTTGTTCCTATGGCACAGAGCTTTGATACAGTTGGTAAGTTGGTAGTGTGATATTTAATAATTTATTTCTAGGAAAACACTACCCACTACCTTAAAACATGGCTAAGGTTTGTCCAATCCTTCTATTATTTACCAATATTTACTGTATAACCTTGTGGGTCATGAGATCCCCTGCTGCTCTGAACTTACATTCTCACCTCAACTGAAGCAAGCCTTGAGCCAACTAACTTTGTTCAGTTTCTTCTTCTCCTGTTTTAATCATCCCAGGATAAATTTCCAGGCTCAATGAAAGTTCTGATCAATCTGTGATGTTATGCATTTTACTAGATTTTTGTGTCATGGAAAATATACTTCTGCTTATAGTCAGTGACAATTTTAGTATTCAGTGATACCATTATACCAAAAATCATACAACTTAAACTTATCGAAGGAAAGAGTGAAGTTATATTACTAAAAGTGTGAAATATGTAAAAATGGGGCACCTGGGAGTTGCCACTTTGACAATGCTACCTGGTCATAAGTTGCCCTCAGAATGGAAGCATGCTTTTTTGAGCATTTTTGCTTTCTGTAATTAAATAACTAAAAACTAAAGTGGCTAAGTCAGATTCATACAGTGGAACTGCTGGGATGCAAGTTCTGAAACATTTGAGTTTGCTGGCATTTTTGTGGATTGAATGTTTGGGACGCAAAATCATTTTCTTTTCCAGTTCTAATGGTTAAATTCTAGCCTTAAAAAAGAAAACTTCTAATGTTTAACAGCCTGAATGTCCTTTCATATTAAAATGAGGGTGTGGTTTTACTGTATTGCCCACCCAGAGAAGCATCTCTCAATGGGCCTCTATCTGCCACTTTTCAGCTATGTTTGAGATCAAAACTTTCAAAGATTCTTTTATCCTATTCGTCGTCAGTCATTCTGGCAAGTTTCAGTAAATGCTTTTTCCCATATGAGGAGACATGAAGCATAGGAAATAGGTTGGAATATTCTATTTTGGGAAACTGAAGAAGTGTGCCACCAAGAATGCAAGGGTAGATGTCCTATCATGATAGTCATATTGTACAGACGGGGCTGAAACTTACATATGCTTGATGGTCCTGCTCATCAATGGTTGGTCTGTCCAAAGGAACCAGTCCATGTGTCTAAAAGAAGTGGAGTATATGGAGGAGCTCTCTCTATGGTGCTGTGTCATGGAGATATACACTTTAAATGAGATAGGAAATATACTTGACTTGTTTCTCTAATCATACCATATTTGCAGTTTGAAAACTTGGATGGTTATTTTCTAGAAAGGGTGTGTTGTGGTTTATAATTTCTCTGGTACTTTTCCAACAACTCTATTTGTTGACACATTCATCTTCTAGGATGGTTTGCAAGGGATCCTGTGGTTTTGAACCAAGTAGGACGTGTGCTACTGCAATTGCCTACTGTGGAACCAGTACAACCATGTTGCATTATTGTTCCAGATGACTGTTTCCAGCTTCTGAGCATTCCCAGTAATCGTGTGACCCAGGTTCTTCTTAAGTCTGTTGAAAAATTGTTTGGAGGTAAATTCTTGATTTTATGGTACGTAGTCCCATTTATAATGGTTCTGTGTGCCTTCTTTTCAATGAAATTTTGATTGAGTGGTTTACTTCATTGGCTTTCTATTTTAGATCAAGTCATTAGCCAAACCAACCTTGGTGATTACATTAAGGATAAAGTTCCAAGTTTGAAGCATTTTATGGGAAAAGGCAACGATCAACTAGAGTATAATATACCATCATTAGTTGCCATTTCAAGAGCCATGAGGTTGCAGCAGAGGTAGTATCCTGAACAGAACTGCAAGCCTGTTTGTGATCTCTTGTGATGTCAAAAGAAACCCTCTCCAAACCCCAATAAATAAAACAAAAAATAAATATATTGATTTCTCTAATGCAATGACCGTGTTGAATTGTAGGTATGAGTTCAAAGTTAACCATGAAGAATGGATCAGTTCAGTCAAACCTGATTTTGGTCCATTCATCTCAGAACGGGTACAAGAATCCCTAATGGTAACAACTGAAAATATTGGCATTTCTCATACGGTCAGGAGTGAATTCCGTGCTGCTCTTAACAACCTGCTTGGGGTACTCTCTCTCCTTGAGGAATTTCTAATGTTTCAGATTAATTCATCACTTTATTTTTGTTTTGTTTAATTAATAAATTCTCCTTGGGTGTATCTGTTATATAGTAACTAAATAGTTCATCTTTTTCTACAGCGATTATTTAATTTTTATACTATTAATTGGTTTTATTCTTCTGATTGATTTCTCAGTGTAATTTTCCCATTAAAAAGGATCAATATTTATAACTAGCAGGATGGCTCGCTTAATCTGAGCCACAGCAATCAAGATAGGGGTTCCCTCTCTTGATTTGATAAAATTAATATCAGAGGTGGGGGCTAAAAATTGTGTTTTCATGGTAGATCCTAAGCAACCACTTGGGAGATGTGCTTCGCATCATGCTAACATATTTGTTTATTTTGGTGCAAGTGGCCAGGGGGGGGGGGGGGGGGTTAGTTCACAAGTTGGTGTACAGAGACAGAATACAGCTTCCCGAAAATGGTGGTATGACTTTAACCAGCTAAGCAAGCTGGCATTGTCATCGATTCTTATGGAATTGGGATTTTCTTTAATTTAGATCTTTAGTAACTAATCTCTTATTAATTATCTTTTGGAATTCAATTTATCTGATTTTTTTTTTTTTTTTGTGTGTGGAGGTAGAACAATTTATCTGATTGTAGTCGTCTAGAAAGTTAAATAACAGAAATTACTGACCTCTTTCTGAACTAGTATTGGACCCTAAAAAACCTAAACCTTGGGTATTTTACCACCAATTTCCCCTTCTTCAATAATAACATGATAAACAGAGAGAGTACTGTACACCTCCGAGGAAAAGAGTCAGAAACAAAAATTCTAACAAAAGGAAAATGACGGAAAGTTTCTCAAACAAAAGAAAGGTTTTTTGAGGCTGCAGTTTTCTCCTAGTCCAACACCTCCCTCTCCATTGTGAATCTTTTATTCCAGCAGAAGTAATTCACTGGTTTGTACATAAAATTCTTGGGGAATTTTGTTTAAACTGGAATATGCATTTCTTGTTAAATAGATGGTTATGATCTCCCTTCTGTTCACTTATGCCTTTCTTTATGCTTCCTTGAAATATTTTGTAGGAATCTGGTATACTTGCAATCCCTACAGTTCCTGGACCTCCACCAAAGTTGCAAACAGAGCATGTTACACTTGAAAATTATCGTGCTAGAGCAGCCAGCTTGTTGTCTATTGCTGGAGTTTCTGGGTTTTGCCAGGTAGTATCCCTAGCCATTCGGCAACAGAAGACAAGTGTATAGCATTCTAGTTTTTGGATAATATTTGTAACGGATTTGTTCTTGCGTGTGTTGCTTTTAAATTGCAGGTGAATATACCTCTGGGAACGTATGATAACCTTCCGGTGGCAGTGTCTTTGTTGGCCAAGCATGGTGCAGATGGTTTTTTATTGAATCTTGTTGAGAACCTTGATAGTTCTTTGAAGGAACAGATTGAAGTTGCTCAAGGAATGAGTTTCTGAAGTTGTGTGTCTGTAAAATTCAAGGTAAGCTGCACTGCATTAATAAGAGGAAAAAAGATACAGTAATAAGTTACAATACGTTGTATCTATATGTATGGCTTTACTTTATGAAGGATAATATTGTGTTAGACCAGGGTTCTGTTTCAGCCTGGGTTTCTGTTTATTTTTCCTTGTAACTCTTAATCAAACCATCAAAGGTTTCTAGCAATGTAATCAGTTCTGCTGCAACAATACTTTCTTCTTGTCAAATTTCATTGTAAAAATGTATTAGAGTGGTGCAGTAATGCAGTAATGATGATCTGCACACATCCACCCAAAGAGGGGGCTACATATTGCGCATGTCTCCCCAACAGAGCTGTAACATGTGAGGGTGAGTGCTGGGAATTTCCCACATTGGGAAACTCGGGGGCCTTGGATAACTTCAAATGCCAGTTGGCCCTCTTTTCTTGATCCTTGTTTTCTCTCCTTTGATGGCAAGCTTCTAAATAGCTACCATAAAATTGAGGGAGGGTAATAAGGGTCAATTTATTGTTATAAGATATCTGTGCATTTTAGATTAGAAAGGATTTTATTTTCTAGGCTGGGTTAGTTTTCTATTTCAGGTTTGTTGTAATTTCTACTCAAACCCATTGTGGGTTTCTATCAATGTAATCAGCTCTCTGGTGCAATACTTTCTTCTATGTTCTATCAATGTAAGAAGGGAATCTTAGCATCAACTCGTTTACATCTGTACATCATCAGGCTAGTTTTCCTGTTCACGACTTAGAACAAGAGTTCTTGACTCACTTACAAAACTAGCCAAAACAGTACTCTACTGCGGTACTGCCTCATTTATGTTCCTTTGACCATTTTACCCCCCACTTTCCCTTTGTCGTTCACCATATTCCCGCTGCAATCCTTCTTCCACGTCATCTGCATCTTCAACTTTCTACCCAAAATAAATAAATAATCTGCATCTTCGACCAGCAACAATGGAATTTGTTCTTCTATCCTGCAATTCTTTTTAATTTTTTACCTTTTTTCTCAGGCTGAAATAAGGGCTGCAACAATACCTCTTAATAATTTCAGCCATTATTGAGAGTTCAAACTAAAACTGCAAACGTAACCACTCAAGTCAGGAATTTCCCCAAAATCTAGAACCGTGAAGAACCACCACCACCACCACTTCCTCTGCCCATAATATCTTTCACCAAATCAAGGCCAAGATCTAGTGCAGCAGCAATGGTAAAACTACTCCCTCCTTGATCGCTTTAAACCATGCCAAAAATCCCTTATAATCTGGCCCCAATCCGTAACACCTGCTTTCCACCGCTATTTGTGCACTTGCGATTGTTAGAAAAACTAGAAGTAGAAGAAAGAAACGATAACAAGATGATTTTACAAACCACATCAATGTATACACGAAAAATAAATTTCTCTGTTTACAGGTTGGACTGTAAGAAGAAGAGCAGCAGGGATGAAGAATCGGAATAAAGAAGAAGAAGGGTAAAATAGTCAAATGACATCTTTCAACGAGTGATTGCCACTGTTTTGGTTACTTTTGTAAACCAAAACACACAACTGTCTACTCCTGTTGATCAGAACAATGAGTGGTTAGTTCTGTTACTACAAACCTAATACTAGCTAATCAAGTAATTTTCTCAAAATAAAATGAAGTCATAACATTTGCAGATAATGCCAAGGAATGAAGGAGAAACACTGACTCAGCATATATGAAACTTCAAATAAATTGTTTGGCATCTATCCAGAAAAGAAAAATTGTTTGGAGAAGCTTCTGTCACCCCTTCTGATATCTTCATCTTCTCTCATGAAGTCTGTCCTTAACCATTATCCCATGCAACGTGATTGGTCAAGAACGGCACTCACAAGTGAGAGAAAGATCCTCTTGATTTGTGGGTCCCTTGAATCCATAGTCGTTTTGTTGATCTCACCGGTGCAAATCAAATTGCTTGACGCAAATTCTTGATCTCACCTGGGCAAATCAAATTGGTCGACGCAAATTCATGGAACAATCCAAAAAACCCAGTTGGAACTTGGGCGTGTTACTTCCAATTGTCTGGAAAATCAGTTATAAAAACTCAGAAGCAGTAGCCAAATGAACAAAAGACTCCAAGAAAACATCTAGCCTCACTCCTCTGTTCACTGCAACTAGTCTCGTGATTGACTACTCTGAAGGAGAAAGAATTGAATTGGGTACTAAAGATGGCGCCGGTAGACTCAGATTTTGGAGCTTTCGTGGAGAAATTCATACTAAGTCCTCCACCAACTGATTCTGCTCAACAACTGCCACTGAACGGCCTCATTTTCGCTATCAAAGACATGTCTCCCTTCTCTCCCTGTCTTCAACTTTCTTTTTTGTTACTTTTCTTCTTCTTGATCTGTTACATTTGCAATTTCTGAACTGGTTTTGAATTTTTGGGTTGGTATGAACAGATTTGACGTTGAAGGATACGTGACTGGAAATGGAACTCCAGATTGGGCCAAGACCCACTTGCCTGCCGTTTCAACCGCTCCTGCTGTTTTGGCTCTCTTGAATGCTGGTGCCACATCTGTTGGCAAAACCGTCTTGGATGAAATGGCCTACAGGTTCATTTTAAACTCTAAAAGGATACAGAATTTGATGTTCTATGTGATTTTTTGACTCTTCCTTGGCTGATTATTGGTTTACGGTATCCTTTTAGTTACTCCCAAATGCATGTCTTAAACAGCCATTAAGAAAAAACAAGCATAAAGGGCTTATCGGTAATGCTTTTGTTTCTGTGCTATAAAAGACGTTTTTGAGCCATAAAATGGTGTCTGATAAACCTATTCCGAAATTGTTCTCAAAGGCAGAGGTAGAGGCAGAAGACATTGGAGAGTTGTAGGTGTTGGCTCTTCCCTCTTCTTTGTTTGAACCTTGAAAGAAATTTTTGGGAATATGTATTTTATTTGGAGTCAGCTTTTCCACCCCAAAAAAGTTTGGAAATCGATGAAGCAGGGTTTTCGGTGTTCTGGAAATCTTGCTTTTAGCACAAAAAAGATGCTGATCTGTTTCACTATCACATAAAAAACAGACCGGTATTACCCAAGTGAAAGATTCTTTAAAACCACTAGCACAGAAAATGCTAGAAACAATGGGAAAAAAGCATTACCAAACACACACTAAGACACGAGAAATAAGAAAACAACTTTCATCTAGAGAATCTTGGTGATGGGATGAAGTTCAAGTAGTAATTGAAACTAAGAAATTGGCAAAGAACAAAGGATGAAGAGGATTAAAAAGTGTAGAGTTGCTAGATATGAATATGAGAAGATGGTAGGAAAAGCAAAGACTTCAAAGTGTGAGGATCATTACAGAATAAAGGATAAGAAGATATGTAGGCCCCAAGAGATTTGAACTCATGACCTTCTAATTCTGAAGTGGTGGTCCTTGCCAATCAAGCTACCCCCTGGAGCTTTTGGAGACGGGTGAATTTTTCTGATCCATCCAAAGTGTCTTGTCTAAAATGAGAAAGAAAAAAATAGTGATTTCAAATATATTAGATGCGCATAAAATGAAGACAGAGCAATATTAACCGGTGATGCAATTCTTAAGGAGAGCTCAACGAACTTTCTACTAGTCAAAGAAAAACTGTGGGTCATAGTGTTTTAGAAGATCATTCTAACCATCAAGAAACCACTAGTGTTTGATTTATACAAAAAGTAAGGTGCCTCAAGTAAATGAAGCTTTAAAGAATACAAATATAGGTGAAGCGATAGGTCAGAGTTTAGGGATCTATGGAAATAGCTTGGCTAACTACGTTGATTAATAAGAGTGTGAGCATAAGAAAAAGGTCAGATGACTAGAGGAGAAGCATTGTGGTCCAATTCATAAAAATAAAGTTGATATTTGATGTTTATAACTATAGAGCAATGAAACTTTTTTTTTGAACGATTAAATAATTCATTAGCAAAGAGAATAAAAGGAAATACAAGAGCACAAGTGACTAAGCCCAAGCAAAGTGCCTCAACTAACAAGCAACCAAAGAGGCATTGAGCCAAGCAACTACCTAAGAGCAACAATTGAAGCAAACTCGATACACAAGCACTAGTGGCCCAACTCCAAAGTAAGAGGCATCGAGCCTAGCAACCATCTGAGAGCAACAATAAAAGCAAACTAGTTATACAGCACAAGAGGCCCATAGCCATACATAGAAAGGGCCCTAGCTAAACCGACACAATCTCCCATTCAATCCTAGCCATGAGAAGCCTTCCTTATAATAATGCACATGGACCTATGCAGTAGCACCACAATCGCGGCGAAGGTAGCATTACAAGATTCAGACAAAGAATGAAGAGAACAGATCAGAGTTCAAAACACATTCGGAGAGTTCAACAACGATAGTCCTCATCGCTTTCCCCCAAAGCTAGAGAAACCATCAATGGCTAGAATCCTCGACGAATTGAAGTGTACCCCAGAAACGGGAAGGGAAGAGGAGAAGAATCTGGATCTGAGGTCGAGCCTCAAACGGAGAGATCAACAATGACGGCTCTTATGGCTTACCCCCCAACACAAGAGAGGCCAAAGAGGAAAAGAACCCTCAACGATATGAAGCTGATCCCAAAAACAGAAAGGGGAGATGGAGAGTGGAGGAGAGACAGAGAAAGGAGAAGAATCCGTATCAGAGTTCGGACCCAAGTCGGAAAGAATGGCAACGATACCCCTTAAGGCTTCCCTTGACACCAAGGAGCCATCGAGACTGGAACCCTCAACAAACAAAGATGAACCCTGAAACGGCCTCAAACACACTTTTTTTTTGGACAAAGGCCAGGATAACAAGAGAACAGGAGAACAAGAGAAGATAAGGAGAAGAGAGAAGAGGAGAAGTGGAGAGGGAGTTTGGATCACAGAACTGATATGTAGCTTGACCACTCCACCGAAAAAACAGAAGGAGAAGAAACAAAGAGAAGAAGAGAATCAAAGAGAAAAGAGCAAGTTCAACCCAACCACAGGAGAGAACAAGAGAGGAGGAAAAGCAAAGGGAAGAGAGCAGATCTCAAATCTGAGATCATGATCAACCTAGCCACTGCAAAAACAGACCAAAGGGAGGAGAAAGGTGCTCAGATAAGAGAGCGTGACCAAAGAACTGCCGAAACAGAGAGGAGACGATGAGAGGAGGAGAAGGAGGAGAGGGTGGCAAAGAAACACGTGGCGGAGAAGGACCACTAGTGTTTCTCCACCTTCAAAGACACCGGTCGAGGAGAAGAATGAGAGAAGAGAGAGGAAGAGAGAGGAGAAGGAGAGAAGGAGGCAGAGAGACACACAGAGAAGGACCACCCACGTCTCTCCACCTCCAGAACCGCCGGTCGAAAACCTTGTAACCAGCTGCCAAACAGTTGCTGGCTTCTTCTATTTCATCTTTAAATCACCATAGATCTGGCTTTACTGTCGTCTCCTTAAAATCCAAAGGCGTGAAGACCTAGATCGATGGAGTTGCAGCTACGGTTTGAAGGATCTCCTTGCTTCTAGGGTTCGACGGCCTTGAGTAACTTCAGTAACCTGGGCAAGATCTTCTGCAATTGTGACACTTGAAACTAGGAGGTGCTCTTAAAAAATGTAAGCCACGAAGATATTTAGTGTTAGGTTTTAGAGTTTCAGTTTCCCATCACTGAGATAAGCGAGACCAACACAGCATAATAGCATTTCATAGAGCAATGAAACTTATTAGTCATACTATGAAATTTTGGGAGTAAATGAAACCCGTTTGCGATAAGAACCTAATATTTGAGTGTCCAATTTTTGCTCGGAAGACCAACAACAAAAGCTAGTTATGCTCTTAGGATACTAATGTAAAGATAGAGAACATAAAGAGAAACTCCATACAGTCTTTATTGAGTCGAAAAAAAATCTTATGAAAGAGTCCCTAAGGTGTTAATTTGGCGGTTTTAAAGAAGAGAAGTGTTTAGAGTAAATATATGGACATAGTTAAAGACATGTGAAATGGTATAGTTACTAGTGCAAGATCTACAAGGTGAAGTGTATGTAGTAAAGAATGGTCACTAGCCACATACAAATACTTTAAGAATTTGTTTTTTATACAAACAGATTTGATTGCATGATTATTCATTATTAAAAAACAAAAAATTACATGAATCTTTCACCATGATTCCAGCTATCATATGATCAGGATTTCTTGTTGAAGATACATAAATGGTTTGGATTTATAAAATTATTCTTCATTTAGAGCTGCTTAAATATTTACATAGAATATTTTATAAATTTTATAATGTCCCAATTTATTTGATTGCAGTCTATTTGGAGAAAACATGCATTATGGAACTCCTGTTAATCCATGTGCCCCAGATCGGGTACCTGGAGGATCTTCAAGTGGATCTGCTGTAGCAGTGGCAGCAAAGCTTGTAGATTTCTCCTTAGGTGGGAGATTTTCTCCCTCTATGATATGATTTCCTTTATTTTCTGAGCTGTCTTCATTAGCTATTAATGGAGTGACTCATGCAAATGCTTCTGTTAACATTTACCTACCAGGCACCGACACTGGAGGAAGTGTAAGAGCCCCTGCAGCATTCTGTGGAATTTATGGGTTTAGGCCTTCACATGGAATTGTTCCTGCTAGTGGTGTTGTACCTTTGGCACAGAGCTTTGATACAGTTGGTAAGTTGATGGTACTGATATTCGATAGGCTTTATTTGGTCAACAGAGCATTACATGGACGTGTGGCCCCTGCTACAGCGTGGGAGCCAATGTGAGCATGTACATTGTACAGTGGCCGGGGGGGGAAGGGGGAGACATGAACATGGATGGGATGTTTTATTACACGGGGTGGGACAATAGTTTTCCACACTCCTGTTTCTGGATGCAGCGTCTGTACAACTAGGCAGCATTCTTTTTTCCTTTATAGTTTTAAAAAAAGCTTCACACTATCTTGAAGCAATGCTAAGGTTTGTAATGTAGAAGTAGTTTAACTAAGAAGTAAGGAAAACTCTTATCCTTTGCTGGCCGAGTGACCCTCATCCATTATGTGCTCCAGTCCACCTATCTCTACTGGTGCGGTATATTCTCCTTCCCCAAAGTCACCATCCATGCAATGGAATCCTTATTTTGTGCCTTCCTTTGGAAAGGGCAGGAAGTCTCTAAATTCATTCGACCTGTTAGTTGGGCTTCCATCTGTCGCCTACCTCCGAAGGGGGCCTTGGCATCCGTCGGATTTCTTATTTAAATTTGGCTTGTCTCCTCAAACTTATTTGGAAAATTGCCTCAAAGCATGATTCTATTTGGGTTAGGTTTGGAGAAATTCCCTCCTCCGCCCGCATCTCTGCCATCTCTATCTCCATCTCTATGGATCTTCCACATTTTGGTTTCCCATCCTCCATTTTCGGTTGTGGTCCCCCCTTCCCTTGCTCCCGTTTGGGTCTCTTCCCCCCTTCCACTCCCCGGCTCTCTTTGCTTCGTCCCCCCTCCTTTTCCATCTCTTTGGCTTGGCCTCCGCCCTCCTTTTTGGTGTCCGTTTTGGGGGCTTCTTTGGCCTCCTCTCTTCCTTTCGACTGTTCCTTTTACGAAAGCCTCAAATCCTTCTTGGGTTTGGAGGAAAATTCTCCTCCTCCGCCCCCGAGCTATCTCTGCCATCTCTATCTCCGTCTTTAATGGATCTTCCACATCCTTTTGGCTTGACCCGTGGCATCCGATGGACATTCTTTACAATCACTTTGGTCCCCGCACCGTCTATGACTCCCGCATTCCCAAATCCATCCATTTGTCGGCTTTCATCTCTAATGGTTCGTGGATCCCCTCTGCGCTTGATCTTGCTACCACAGTTTGTTTCTTACTTTTCCATGATACAAGATTTCCTCCAATGAATGTGCAATAGCCTGTACTCGATCTTCTATCAATAGGTGATCTAGCCCAATCAACATCAGAGAATCCTTCACCATTTCTATGCCCATGATTAGTGTAAAGAAGTCCACATCCTGGTGCTTTCTTAAGATACCTCAGAATTCGTATAACTGCCTCCCAATGTGATGTTCGTGGGGCATGGACAAAAATTGACTCACAACAACATTGGAGGAAAGGCAATGTCAGGTCTAGTCACAGTCAGATAATTCAGCTTTCCAACAAGCCTTCTGTACTTCTCTAGATCATCATCAAGAATGGTTCCATCTTCTAACATTAACTTTAAGTTACATTATATGGGAGCGTCTAGGGGTTTTGATCCCAACATTCTTGTTTCAGAAAGCAAATCTAGTACATACTTCCGTTGAGATAAAAAGATGCCCTTTGTTGATTGGGCAACTTCAACTCCTAGAAAATACTTTAACTTGCCCAAGTCTTTGGTCTGAAATTTCTCTTGCAAATAGGTCTTTAACCTATCAATTCCTGAAGTGTCATTTCCTGTAATGACAATATCATTAACATAAACTACAAGAAAGATTTTGCCTGCATCAGAGTTTTTAAAGAATATAGAATGATCACTTTCACGAGAGTCATCCCAAATTCTATTACAATAGTAGTGAATCGTCCAAACCATGCTCGATGTGACTGCTTGAGACCATATAATGATTTGCGGAGGCGACAAACCTTATTCTTCTCCCCCTGAGCAACAAACCCAGGTGGTTGCTCCATATACACTTCCTCTTGCAGATCTCCATGAAGGAAGGCATTCTTCACATCCAACTGAAACAAGGGCCACTGGTAGGTAGCGGCAAGAGAGATTAAAATGCGGATGGAAGTAAGCTTGGCAACAGGCGAAAAAGTATCAACATAATCTACGCCATAAACTTGAGCATAGCTCTTGGCAATAAGACTAGCTTTCAGCCGAGCTAAAGAACCATCAGGATTAACTTTCACAGTGAATATCCACCTACAACCAATAGCTTTCTTTCCTGAGGGTAAATGCACAAGATCCCAAGTCTGATTGTCCTCTTAGGCTTGTAATTCTTTGTTCATTGCATTGACCCACCCAGGATTAGACAAGGCTTCAAGAACATTATTAGGAATAGGATAAGTCTCTATAGTAGATAGAGCAGTAAAGAATCCAGGTGATAAAGTAGAATATGAAATAAAGTTAGAGATGGGATACTGAACACAAGAACGAGTACCCTTCCGAAGAGCAATTGGAATATCAAGGTCAGATTTGGCAGGAACGTCCGCAGGATCAACAAACAAAGTCGGCACAGAGGTAGAGACCGTAGGTGCAGAGGGGGGAGCCGGTGGCTTTGGACGGCGCATGTATACTTTGGTGATGTCTAGCAGAGGTGGAGGTGAAGGAACTGTACCCTATGGAAACACACTTTGAAAAATACATAGATCATCATTTAGGTTAGTTAAACTATGAGATTCAGTATAAAAAGGAGTGGACTCAAAAAATGACACATCTGCAGTAACAAAATATCTTCGTAAGTCAGAAGAATAACAATGATATCCCTTTTAAGTGCGAGAGTACCCCAAAAAAATACATTTAAGTGCACGAGGATCAAGTTTAGAGATCCTTGGGCGATGGTTACGAATGTAACATACACTACCAAATACGCGAGGAGGCAAAGTAAATAAGGGAGATGAAGGAAATAAGAGAGAATAAGGAATGCCACCTTTTAAGACAGATGAAGGCATCGTGTTAATAAGATAACAAGCAGTTGAAACAGCATCAGCCCAAAAGGATTTAGGAACCTTCATCTCAAATAAGAGAGAACGGGTGACCTCCAATAAGTGTCTATTTTTTCTTTCTGCAACCCCATTTTGTTGAGGAGTATCAACACAGGAGGATTGGTGAAAAATCCCATTAAAAGCCATAAATTTACAAAAAGGATCAGAGAAATATTCTTTGGCATTATCACTACGAAAAGTACGAATAAGAACACCAAATTGCAAATATGTCAAATAATTTTGAACGATTTTTCATTAAATAAAGCCAAGTGACTCTTGAAAAGTCATCCACAAATGTAACAAAGTATCTGTAACCTGAAGTAGAACTAACAGGACAGGGTCCCCACACATCAGAATGAACTAGAGAGAAAGGGTGATCTGATTTATTATTTATACGAGGAGGAAAACTCACACGATGAAGTTTTCCAAATTGACAAGACTCACAATCCAACTTAAAAAGAGAATGAAAACTTTTATCTACCAATTTTAGGTTTTCCAAAGAGGGATGCCCCAACCGATAATTTATTTGATGGGGGATGGAAACACTTGAACAAGCAGTAGAGGATATCTCCTCGAATAGATACAACCCCCCAGACATACGGCCTCTACCAAGAATCTTCTTTGTCGTAAGATCCTGAAATAAACAATATCCAGGAAAGAATTTCACCAAACAATTATTAGTGGAGGTAAATTTATGAACAGATAACAAGTTAAATGGCAAATTCGGTACGTAAAGAACTGAGGGTAGGGTAATGGATGGAATGAGTTGAACTGTACCCACTCCTTTAATATTGATATAAGAGCCATCAGCAAGTGTAACCAAAGAGGATGATGGAACAAAAGAGGAAAATATACCTGTAGCCCCGTCATATGATCAGAAGATCTTGAATCAATGATCCACGGGCGAGATGTGGTTGAAAGGCAAGCAATAGCATTACCTATCTAAACAAGGGTGGCAATGGCTGAATGTGGTTGAGTGGCCTGAAACTGAGTGAAATGAATATAATCTGCCTCGGTCATCTTTACAGTCTTACCCTCAGGATGAACGGTAGTAGTTGGAGATGCTGATTCAGAGGTGATGATTGCATTCGCCATGTGTGGGGGCTTCCCATGAAGCTTCCAACACTATCGTTGAATATGTCCTGGACAACCACAATGATGACAAGTCTTAACTTGTCCGTTACTGTTAGTAGAGTTGTGTGAACCTGGATATTTTCCAGTATTATTTCGTTAAGTTCGTCCTATATTTTGTCCACCAGGGGCATGTCCTCGAGAAACTGTTGCCAAAGCTGAATTTTCTGTAGAGTTATTGGTACTCTCCCTTGCAACACGAAGAACTCTTGAAAATGTGTCAGCTAACGTGGGTACTTGATCACTACCAAGAATTTGTGCTCTAACTGCCTCACACTCCTTTCCAAGACCTCCCAAGAAACCCATAACAGCTAATTGCTCTCTTTGATTTTGCATAGTTTTGATATCAGAGGAGATAGGTAGAATAAAGTTTAGTTCTTCATACATTCTTTTAAAATCTGCAAAATATTGGGTAATATCTCTACCTTTCCTATCTACTCGATAAAATTCCTGGGACAATTCGTAGATTCTAGCCAAATTATTCTGACCAGAATACAAAACATTCAAATACTCCCATAATTCCTTCACAGTTTGTAAGTGAGTAACCAAATCTATAATATTATTGGCCAAGGAATTAAACATCTGCCCAAGTATTCGTGCATCAACAATTGCCCAAATATCATCATCTTTAGGTACAGTCTTAGTCAAATGATCTATTTGTCCCCGTCTAGTAAGAACAATTTTAACTATAGCCCTCCATTGGTGGAAATTTGATACACCCTCCAATTTCTTCTCAGTTAACCGATGAGAGGATGAAGAAATAATTTCAATCATGGCATTTTTACTTAAAGTTTCTCCCATATCCAACACAATTAAAATCAAATCCCATAAATCAGAATCAGAAATCAGAATTAGAATCAAATAAATTCCAGAATCAGAATTATTCCCAAATTAATCCCAGAATCAGATTAATCTCATAACCATAAATAAACCAACTTGGACCACTTGAACCAACCGAACCAGAAAACAAGTTAAAAACCAATCGAACTTGGACCACTTGAACCAACCGAACCAAAAAACAAGTTAAAACCAAATTAATACCAATCAAACTTGCTCACCGCAGGTTACTCTTCTCTTTCTCGAAGACTCTCTCTCTCTCTCACTCTCTCACTCTCTCTTTCTGATCTAATGCAAAAATCGGAAACGAAAAATCACAGCACCAGTTTCTGATCTAAAGCAGCGTCGCAGGTCAGTCTTCTCTTTTTCTCTCACTCTCTCTCTCTCTCTAATCTAAAACAGCGTCGGAAGCGAAAAATCACAGCACCAGCGATTACTCCGGCGGCTGCTTCTTCTCCGAAGAATGGTAATTCTCTCAACTCAAAACAGATCGAGAGTGAAGAGGACCATAGACACTCTTCCTCAGCCCCAAATCACAAAACGAAAAATATCTCAATCAAGCGCAGTTTATTTGTACCTGAAAAAATGCAGATCTGACACCAAGCTGGGCATTCTCTTGCACCGATCTTTAATACCAATCACCAAAGTAATGGCAACATAAGAAGCTGCATCAATCTTCAAATAAAAATCACCAACAAGTGCAGCGTAAGGTGTTGCATCCCTTTAATTTCTAGAAACAACTCTCACACTAGGTACAGTTTCTTTCCCTTCTATAGAATCAACTGTTTGTACTAGTAATTCTTAGAATCGAAAGGACTAAGAGGACTTACAGCTTTGATACCATGTTATTTTGAGAAAGAATAAGGTGAAGAATGAGGGAGAAGAGAAGATGGAAGCCACGATTTAGTTGTGGAGGCTCAGATTGAACTTATGAGCACTCCTCAAAATAACTTCACTTTTTATAGGCTAATTTACAAGTCTATTCTATATAGGAAAGCATCAACCAATTTCGATTGGTATAAAACTCTTAATTACCGCCTCTTTTTCCTATCAAGTCTAACTCTTGATGGATCTGTCCTTTCCCAAATTGCCCTTTCCTAACAACCCCAAACCTCCCTGGCCCCCCTTGGTTTGGTTCAAAGGCTTCATCCCCCGCCACTCCCTTACCCTTTGGAGAGCCCTCAACCTAGCTCTTCCCACCCAAGCATTCCTCTCTGACCACCACATCCCAGTTAACCCAAACTGCATTCTCTGCTGGTCCACTGTGGAAAACCTTGAGCAGCTCTTCTTTTGCTGCCCTATCTCCAGATCTATCTGGGGAAAAGCCCTCTTCTTCAAATGGTCCTGTTCGAGACGTTCCTTCGGATTTGGTCAAGATTGGTCTTGGATTTTGAGAAATTTTTCAAGCTCTTCCATTTGCGATCGGATTGGTAAGCTAGTGTTTTGTGTCCTCGTCCACCACCTTTGGTGGAAGTGCAATCTCCGGAGATGGCCTTCCAAATCTCACTCGTTTGACCAGATTTGGAATGCCATCTACTTTGATGTTTCTTCTAGATTGGTAGCTATCCCCCACCCTTTGGTTGATGATACCCCAATGAACAGGCTCATTGTTGTCTCTTGGGGGCTTAGTTTTACTCTCCGGTCTTCTTCTTAAGGACCTTGTATTCCTTTTTGCTTTTATATAATTATTTATTCATCCCAAAAAAAAAAAAAGGATCAATGATAGGTTGCAGCAGAACACAAACACCAAACACCAAATTAATCAGAAAGTAAAAGAGGATAAATGGATAGAGAAGGCATAAATCAGAGGAGGGTTAGGAGGGGTTGCCTATTCTCAGCCTTTGGCCTCTCACCCACAGCTATCTCAGCCGTTGCAACAATGATGTTGGCTATCTCATTCTGGGATCTCACCTTCTCAGCCTTTCAGGATGATGCATTGCAAAGCATCAACATGACTGTATTCACTATATTGGGTGGATGCCTTATATAGACTCAAAGGTTGAGTTTGAGCCTTAAGCCAAAAGTAGAAAATCTCCAGAACAACTGAGACTTGAGTTCCAAGTAATTAAACTTTGCCAAGTAACAAAATTAGAAGGTAACTAAAATAGAAACTCTTACTTATAGACAAATAACTAACAAAATAGAAACTCTTAGAAACAAATAACTAACAACATAGAAACTAGATCTACTTCAAACTTCAAAGGAGCCACTCCCTGTGTCTTAGAGAGAATGGAGCATATATAGGAGCTTTCTCTATGGTGTTGTGTAGTGGAGATATACTACTTAAATAAGGTAGGAGCTTTCTCTATGGTGCTTTGTAGTGGAGATACTCCTTAAACCATGGTGGGAGATCTCGCTCTCGAGCAAGATCTCGCCACTCAGAATACCGAGATCTTGACCGAGATGGCGAGATCTCGGTCGAGATATGCCAAAAAATTGGCGGTAGTCTCGGTGGCCCGTCTCGGTGGGTTTTAGGGCTCTGGTTGGGCTGAAACTTGGTATTTAGCCTATTTAAAGCCTTTTGAACACATTGGTGGCCTTAGATTTGTGAGAAAATAGCCTTAACTATGTCTCCTAAGTCAACCCTATGTGTAAAACCGAAATTCTGTGAAATGCAAGGTTAGAGTCTTAGAGAATAAAGATTATAGATATAGAGTTAGAGTCTTAGAGACTAGAGAGTCAGAGACAATATGTAATGTAATTATGTAAAGATATCAAGTAATTCAAGACTTCAAGTTAATGAGTTATCATTTATCAACTATCAAGTATCAAATACAAATATACAAATATACAAATACAATAACATTACACATCAAGTATTCAAGTGAATCAAGTCAACAAGTGATCAAAGTTCAAACTTCAAACTATCAAAGATTCAAAGTAATAAATTGTTAAATGTCTTCAAAATTTTACAACCATAAGAATTAAGAAGATTACAACTTACAACTTACAACTTACAAGACTAAGAGTATCACTCAACATTCCGCATCAATTGATTATGAACGGTGGCCACATATGACTCCCAAGTCAATTGATCACTGAAGTATGTCACATATCGGTTTATATGATCATTATATGTCTGCATGTCAGAATACTGGAGGAATAGCAGTCTGGGATAACCGTCAATCGTGGGTGGGTGAAAGAGCCATTGTTGTTGTTGTTTATTTAGTTGTTGAGTATTTGGGTACGGGTTTCTAAACCACTCATTTAACAACCCACCTTCACTCCCCATATTCGTACTCTCCAGGTGAAGGGTCTTGAGGAATAGTATGACCTCCATAAGAAGAATACCCACTGTAATCTGACCCGGTGCTGTGATCCCCGTATTGGTACCCCGATGACAGAGCTCTGCTGTTGTGAATCACTCTGATCTAGGCTCATGCTTCCCATATTCAATTCAAGATCATGCATGCTCGCATCATCATTCGGTTGCCCCTGCCCCTGGTTTGATATGCTCTTCCTACTCCTACTATAAGTCCGAGAGATAGGGGAACTGTGGCTCACATGTGTCGGATGACTCGGACCTGGTGGAGGTGAGTCAGGTGACTCCCTTTGTTGACGCTGACTTCCACTAGAAACACGACCAACCTGACTACCTCCATGACTCGAACTCGATGGCTGACTTGGGCCACTTGGCCGTCTGGTATCATCGGCATCATCTGAATCCCCACTACTAGTTGTCACCTCAGTTGTTTCAAGTCGACCAGGTGGCTCCACAAATGGTACAGCTGATCCTTCTGATGCCGCTACAGCAGCCTGACCCTCATCAGAAGATAGGTGCTCAGCCACAGCATCTGGGCCCATAGGAGTAGCAATGGTAGGATCAGGCTGCCCTTCTAGCCCATCCAGCATTGGGCCACCTCGATCCCTAACCCACTGATATATGACATCATCTTCCTCATCTTCTGCGGGGGCTCGTGGAATATATCAGTCAACTCAATCGGTTCACGATTGTCGTCATCTATATTATCTTGTATGTGCCCTACTCTCAATCTCATGTTGTAATGCACATACACCAAGTTCTCGAGCCTCTTACTCCCCAATTTGTTCCGTACCTTACTATGGATGAGCGAGAAGGTGCTCCAGTTCCTCTCGCAACCAGAGGATGAGCAAGTCAATGAGAGACTTTAATTGCTATGTCCCTGAGATTTGGCGCACTAGTTCCATATAGAAACCACCAGTTAGCTGCATAACCAAAAATAAGAATGCATTAGGCAAGTAAATCTTTATATTTATATAACTTATCAGTTATCATTTATAGAGTTATAGTCTATGGACTTATAGACTTAATGACTTATAGAGTAGTGAACTATTTACCAGGATCAGTTTTTTTCCTAGTTGCAACCGCTGAAGGCTTTCCAAAACTCCTGAGGCATCCCTGAACTCCCTGATCTGTACACCAATTCTTCAATTATTGTATTATGTATATGCTTAATGCACTAATGCAAGAAGTTGAAGAAACAATTGAATAAGTTCTCACCTCTCCATTAATTGTCCCTTGCATAACGGGATTTGACACAAGCTTCTCCACCACCTTTTGCACCGCAGTCATCAACTTTACATCAAGCCCCAGATCATTCTTGTAATGGTAATTTGGGTTGAGGTAGTAAGCTTGCATTGTGGAAATATAAAAATTTGGTTAGTGACTTAGTGATTTGGTTGTTTACTAACTTACTTGTTTTTAAATTATAAGTTATAAGTTATAACAAATAAAGAATTTAAATTAAAGTATACAACAAAAACTTAAAGACTTAAAAGTGACTCACCAGCCAAGTGCAAAGGATGCATCAAGTGCATCTCCCATCTATTATCGATGATCCTCTCGTAGGATTTGAAGGTGCTAGGGGCAGCAGCTCTAACCAACTCTTTCATTTGCTGGAGGGCAGCATATATGTGGGGCATTGTGGGCTTCTTCTCCGAATCCACCATCCTTAAAACAAACACAATAGGCCATATAATGCCCAGTGTCCTATTCAGCTGCCTCCAAAAGGAATCATCAGCAATGGTTTGTTGGGCTAGTACTGCATCAGGATGGCTAGATCCACGCCAACCAAACCACTCCTCACTTGCAAACATGTGCCGAAGACCCACCACTTTCTTCTGGAAGCTTTTCAGAGCTACATAGTTGGTGGCGAATCTAGTCAATCCAAGTCTAACTAGATCACCCTTATAGTGGTTCCTCATCATCTTTAGCACATAACCATGGTTATAAATAAAATTACTTACCCTTCTAGCCCTCTCAACCACAGTATTGATTGACTTTCTTTTCCCCAAGTCCTTCAACACAAGATAAATCGAATGAGCAACACATGGTGTCCAAAAGAGGTGAACCCCGCTGCTCTTCTTCCTCATCAACATTTCACCAGCTTTTTTGAAGTTTGCACCATTATCTGTGACAATTTGGACAACATTCTTTGGCCCTACCTCGAGGACCACCTCCCTAAGAAGCTTGTAAAGGTAGTCAGCATCTTTGATCTTATCTGAGGCATCCACTGACTTGAGGAAGGATGTCTTTCCATTGCAGCTCACCATGAAATTAATGATGGACTGTCTAATAGGACCAGTCCATCCATCACCATCACAAGTAACACCATATGTACTCCATTTTTCTTTTAATGAACCAATGTATTCATCCACCTCCTGCTTTACCTTGGGTTAATATTTATTCATTACTTCCCAAGCTGTTGGGCCTTTAACCCCTACACCTGCCCTAGCAACTGCATTGATCATCCCCAGATAGTATGGTGTTTTGGCTACATTGGGTGCAATGTTGTTATAGACCATGAATTTGTTGATTGATAACATAGCTTCCTCCTCCCTACTGCCTTCTCTACCTCCAGCAAACATATAGGGAATGCTTCTTTGATAGATGTCTTGTTGGTTGAAGAGGGAGGGGTCTTGGTCAAATGTGGAATCATAATGTGTAGTCTTCCTCCTCCTCCTTTCGGTCCTCTCGGTCTCGGTTCCACCTCGAAAACTATGTCTAGGTGGCATGGATGCCCCCGACCCCGAACCACCCGCTCCCCTTGTTTGTTCATATTGCCTCACACTATCAGCATGTAAGGACTGTCTGCTAGCTTCCATTGCAGCCTTCATCGGTCTCCATTTGGCTCGTGACTCAACACCCATAACCCTCCTCCTCTCTTCATCATCACTTAACTCCTCATCAACATCAAGAGTAGGTCTAGATAGCACTGTATCCTCATATTCCCTTTGTTTTTGTGCCATCTCTTCCTTTTTTTGTTTCCCTCCCCTTAAAATTTATGCAATTGCTTTTTGCACTTCATAAGGAACCCTGGGACACTTGGCAACATCTTTATAACCACCAGCCAAATGTTGCTTTAATCTGGTTAAACCACTAGAATTCAAAGTCTTGAGGCAATACTTGCATCGGGATTTCTTCTTGTCAACAGTCAGTGGATCCCCATGTTACCAAGCAATGTCCTAAGTCCCACTACCAGTGACGCCGCTCCCACTAGTTGCCATTTAAGATTCAAATGTACAGCACTGAAAGTCTGAAATACATACATGAATCATGAATATTCCCAAATAATCATTAGAATAATTTTTAGATAAATAAAAACATGTAAAAACAATTTATAAAACAACAAAACACACAATTTGTTCTAAGATAACATATCTACACTGCTCAAACAAACATGTTAGTATTTTTAAAATAAACTACATAACATGAGCATATGTTAGTATTTTTAAAATAAACTACATAACATGAGCATCATTTAAAAAAAAAAACAGATAAATTTTTAATAACATATTATTTTTTATAATTATTTTATGTAAAATTAATTTATAAAACAACAAAACACACACTTTGTTCTAAGATAACATATATACAATGCTCAATAAGACATGTTTGTATTTTTAAAATAAACTACATAATATAAGCATCATTTAAAAATAAAAATAATAAAAAGATAAATAAAAAATAAAAAGATAAATTTTTTAATAAAATATTATTTTTCATAATTATTTTATTTAATTATTTAAATAAAGAAAATACAGCAAGCATGATAATCAAAATATTAATACATGAGATTGTAGCCCTCTAAATGTAGTTTAACATAAATAATAATCACATTCATATCATAAGTATTTATGTATAATCTTTAATTTTAATTTTTTAGATAATATATTTTTTAAATACGAAAATTCAAAAAAAATTAATAACAGAAAATTAAATTTTTTTCCATGAAAGTGTAGATCAAAGCTTGAACATCAACATATATTTATATCACACTCATACAATCATTGTAGAACCTTGTATTTGAAAAAAAAATCAAATTTGGGGGAAAATCTTACATTTCTTGAAGATCCCTTGAAATATGCTTGAATCACTACAAATATGCTTCAATTTGTTGTTGTAGATGAGTTGATGATGTTGCTATGTTGAATCCTCAACAAATTCCGGCCAAATTCTGGCCAAAAATGGAGTTTTCCGGCCAATTTTGGTGATCCAGCGAGATAGAGGAGAGAGAGAGGAGAGAGAGAGGCGAGATATGCCTCTCTCGAGCGAGACAAGGCCTTTAAAAAGCCTTTAAAGAAGAAAAAATCCCATCGTTAGCGAGATCTCGCCGAGATATTGGCGAGATCTCGCGAGATGGGCGAGATCTCGAGCGAGATCTGCAATCTCCGTCTCGCCTCTCTAAAAAGGCGAGATCTCCCACCATGCCTTAAACAAGGTAGGAGACAATTGGCATACTTGCGGCTTGCTGTTAGTAGTAGAGATGGTGTACTTTGGTTTAGTGGTATATTATTTCTCTTTGGGACCTTTGCCCTGCAACTCTATTCGTGACACATTTGTCTTCTAGGATGGTTTGCAAGCGATCCTATGACTTTGAACCGAGTAGGACGTGTGCTACTGCAATTGCCTACCATGGAACCTGTACAACCAAGTTGCATTATTGTTCCAGATGACTGTTTCCAGCTTCTGAGCATTCCCAGTAATCGTGTGACCCAGGTTCTTCTTAAGTCTGTTGAAAAATTGTTTGGAGGTAAATTCTTGATCTTATGGTACGTAGTCCATTTATAATGGTTCTGCCTGTGGTATTTTGAATGGAATATTATTGAGTGATGTATTACTTCATCCTTCTTGTGTTTTAGGTCAAATTGTTAGGCATTCAAACCTTGGTGATTTTGTTAAGGATAATGTTCCAAGTTTGAAGCATTTTATGGATGAAGGCAATGATCAACTAGAGGATAATATACCATCATTAGTTGCCATTTCAAGAGCTTCAAGGCTGCTTACAAGGTGTGTACTGTACCCTGAATAGAACTGCAATACTGTTGTCCCCTCACAAAACTTAAAAGACAGGGTTTATCCACCCCTCTCTCTTCATCACTTCCAAAAAAACAAATAAGAATAAATAAAGAAAGGATTTAATGTTGATTTCTCTGTAATATAATTGTCATGTTGAAATGTAGGTATGAGTTCAAAATTAACCATGAAGAGTGGATCAGTTCAGTTAAACCTGACTTAGCCCCTGCCATATCAGGATCGGTACACAAAGCCCTTATGGCAACAAGTGAAAACATTGACACTGCTAATATGGTTAGGAATGAAGTCCATGCTGCTCTTACTGACCTGCTTGGGGTACTCTCTCTCTCTCTCTCTCTCTCTCTCTCTCTCTCACTCACATACACACAAAAGCCAATGCATTCACACACTCATTTCCTGTGGAAGTGTGAACTCCATGAGAAATTTTCTAATAATTCTGATCAACCCATCAGTTCATTTTTTTAATTAATAAAATTTCCTTGGATCTATATGCTTTTCTATTAACTAAAGGTATTCTTTGTATACATTGTTTGTTCTATATTTTAACTAGAATTTGCTTTTGATTCTGTTAATTGATTTCTTAGGGTAAGTTTTCTCAGTAAGGATCACAATCTTAATTAGCATAGCAGAATGACTGGCTCAAGCTAAGCCATATGATGTGATGATGTGGTCAATCAAAGACCTTCAGATGGATAGTGTTCCCTCTTTAGTGGCCTTATATGGACCTTTCTTCCCATGTCAATCATATGGTGCCAACGTGATTGTGAATTTTAAGATTGAAATATCCAAGAAAGACTTCATTTAGCCACTTGGGGCAGTCATTAGGACTGAATTTGATAAATGAATATCACAGGTGAGGCTTCCTACCTGTATTTTCTGGGTGCCACCTACATTACTATGTGGTAGCCATGCTGCTCACAATGCTTGCCTTCCCAATTATAGTATCATGACATAGTTTTAGTGGTCTGGGTGGAGAGGGAAGCTTCTGGTTGGTGGTAAATTTCACATCTGTATGTTGGAAATGTAGTCAAAGCATCCGCCAAGGTGCGCCTAGGCAACCAGCTAGGCACGTAGGCCCAATTTTGGGTCAAGGCGACGCCTTGTTGGCTTGCTTGGTGTCACCTTGGTTTTCATTGCCCTCTATCACCTCGCCTCGCCTCGCCTCGTCACCTTGACAACCATGGTGGGAAAGGATTGAATTCAATATCCTGTAAATGTCAACCCTCAGAGACTTATAGATATCTATGTAATATATTCATTAACAATTTAAAGAGCAGAAATTACTGACCTTGTCTGAATTAATTATTCAATTAAAATTTTATATATGAAGATGTTTTAACACTGAATTTACAGGATATTGAATCTATAAAGATGTCAGAGAGACAGTACCAAACACCTCCTAGGAGGAGAGCCTGAAACAAGAATTTGAAAAAAATACAAATGATGGAAGATTCATCAGACAAAACAAAACGTTTGCTAGGCTGCACTTTTCTCCAAGCGATGAGCTCAACCCTTCTCCCAACCACAAAAACCAACACCCTCACAGCCCCGAAAAAGTTGGTTGAAAGCTGTGAAATGTTTCCAACTCAGCCTGATAGAACTATTGAATATAATTTACTGGTTTGGGATTAGAAGTTTGTTTAAACTGGACTCTACCTGCTGCTGTAATACTGATGTGCACCATCGCAATTATGTGTTACCGGATAATTTTGTAGGAATCTGGTGTGCTGGCAATTCCTACAGTTCCTGAGCCTCCACCAAAGTTGCAATCAGAGAATGTCGCACTTGAAAATTACCATACTAGAGCAGACAGTTTGCTGTCTATTTCTGTACTTTCTGGGTTTTGCCAGGTAGTATCCCCTACTCCTGTGATTTAACAGCAGAAGATGGTTGCATATCATCGTAATTGTTCATGCATTTTTGTAACAGATGTGGGCATTCATGTATTACTTGTAAAAATGCAGGTGAACATACCTTTGGGAACTTATGATAACCTTCCAGTGGCAGTGTCTCTGTTGGCCAGGCATGGTGCAGATGGTCTTTTATTGAATCTTGTTGAGAACCTTGACGGTTCTTTGAAGGAACAGATAGAAATTGCTCAAAGGATGAGCTTCTGAAGTTTTGTCCTTGTATCATTCAAGGTAAGCTGCTGGTCCATCTGTAAGAAGTTCCAACTACCATTTATGAGGGACACTTCATGGATGTGTCCTTACGTATGGATTTAGTATATGAGCAATAATATTCTGTTAGACCAGGCTTCTATGTCAGGCTAGGTTCCAATTTATGTTTATGTTGTAACATTTATTAAAGTTATTCAAGGGCTTCTAACAATATAATTAGTTATGCATCTGAATACTTTCTTATTGTCAAATTTCAAATTTCATGGTATAAGAGCCATCAGGCCAAAGATTAATGGTAATATGTGTACATAAGACCAAAAAAGGGGCCATAGATGCCACGAATTCTACCACCAAAAGATCAGTTACTGTTGTAATTCAAGAGTTAAGTAGTAGTTAAGGTTGGGGGGCGGGGGGGGGGGGGGGGAAGGTGTAGTTAAGGATCATAAATATGGTCAGCCTGAGCAAAAGCAAGCTAAGAATTGATACTTAACTTATCTGAAATCTGAAACCTTTTTTCTTGTTTGTATGAGCAAGCTAAGAACTAATACTTTTCCCACATTATATTGCAGAAATGAGCGTCAACTTCCTACAGTCAGGCGACCAAAAACAAGAAGAGTTCAAGGCTTTGGTGTCTGATGCTGCTAAAGGTTTCTCAATGGAAACTGCAAAGCTATTTGTAAATAAGGTAGAACTATTCCATGATGCAGGTCTAATAATTAAAGCTAATGGCAAAGTTTAGTTGCACTATTGTGGTCTTTGTACTTCAATGTAACTAATGTGGGAACTGAAGTACATCAACAAACAGTGTCTTTTTTCAGTTAGGGTGTGGTGATAGATTAATGAAGTGTATGTGCAATTTGCATTTATATATGTTCAGGGTTAATGAAGAGTATATGCATTACTCATTGAATATTATTTATCTGGGCAGATTGCCTCTGATTGAAATAATCATACCCAATCTTTCCCCATATTTATGTTACCTACTACTCTGCTTTCTAACAGTCTGGTCTGTGTATAAACACCTTTTATCGGAATAGCCCGTGTATAGTTTGACACTGATGGTCAAAGGTTTAATGGTTAAGATTGTCTTTATTGATGGAAAGAGCTATTACAAGCAATCGCACGTGACTTCCATAAAATCAGTACCCAGGGATTGGTAACTTCCCAAACTTTCAGTAGCTCAACCGAAAGGATTAACCTGGACAAGGAATGGGCGACAAGATTTACATCCCTTGGAATGGTACAAAAAAATATAAAGGAGAAGGATTGCTTAATATGTAAAATCAAAATGACATCAATGGAGAAATCTGGGCAGGTTTCAGAATTAATACCTTGAATCAGCTGCAACAAATCAGCTTCCATAATAATGTTCTGGACTCTCAAATATAGCTACTTGTAAGATCCCCAACGAACCATAGTTGCTTCAGCTTCTAGGACTGATTTGCAATTCAAACCACATGAAAATACAGTATAAGGCTTTCCCTGAGCTTTCAAGAACAGCTACACTTGAGCCACCCCTTTGGGACTCACCAATCCATGTTGCATCACGATTCACTTTAACCCAAGCCAGAGAAGGCAGCACCGAAGGAGAACAACATTTGAGCAGTTAAGTGTCCATAAGCATTGGCTGATAATTCATTGTATACTCTAGGTACTAGCACTACAATAAATATTCTTTCTGCCCAAGGCTTTTGTTTGCTTGCACGCCTAGGCCTCTGGATGGACGGCACGTCAATGTTTTTAGTTACATCATCCAGCTAGGCGGTCTTAAAAGCATCCACGTGTTGTCCATTCAGAGGCCTGGACAGATAGGCAGACAAGAGCGAAGGGCAGAGAGGATCTGGATTTTGGGTAGTATGTCTTCATGTGTTAATCCAAGAAAGAGGCAAATGGTAGAAGTGCCAATGGGTTTACCATATTCAATAGACGGTGTTCAACTACTGCACTGTGCTGCCAACAGTTGGAGACCGAAATCTCGACTGATCGTCTTACTTTCATCCACCTGCAAGACGGATGGTCGAGATCTCGACCGTTGGCAACAGGTTAATGCGCAGTATTCAAGTTTGCCCCCAATGGACGAGGATCCCTGTGAAGCTTTTCTTTTTTTCTTTGGTTTTCTCAGTGAAACATTTGCATCAAGTTTGCATGACCTTGGCATCAATGCAGGACCAACCGAGTATCTTATGTGGATAAATATTTTTATTGATTTGACAAGAGGCATGCAGCTTGACAGGAGATTCTCAACTTTAGCTGAATAAATTTGAATCTGTCAAATCAGAAAAAAAAAAAAAAAAAAAAAGAAGAACTTGAATACAAACAACTGAGTCAGATTATTCATCTTATTCCGTCAATGGGGGATGTGGAAAGCATCATGAATCACAACATTTGTATAACCAACAAAAAATAAAATGAAGTCATAACATTTGCAGATAATGCCAAGCAGTGAAGGAGAAACTCTGGCTCTGCATATATGAAACTTCAAATAAATTGTTTGGCATCTATCCAGAAAAGAAAAGTTGTTTGGAGAAGCTTTTGTCACCCCTTCTGATGTCTTCATCTTCTCTCATGAAGTCTGTCCTTAACCTTTATCCCATGCAACGTGATTGCTCAAGAACGGCACCCACAAGTGAGAAAAAAATCCCCTTGATTTGTGGGTCCCTTGAATCCTTAGTCGTTTTGTTGATCTCACCTGGCAAATCAAATTGCTCGACGCAAATTCATGGAACAATCCAAAAATTCCAGTTGGAACTTGGGTGCGTTACTTCCAATTGTCTGCTAAATCAGTTATAAAAACTCAGAAGCAGTAGCCAAATGAACAAAAGACTCCAAGAAAACATCTAGCCTCACTCCCCTGTTCACTGCAACTAGTCTCGTGATTGACTACTCTGAAGGAGAAAGAATTGAATTGGGTACTAAAGATGGCGGCGGTAGACTCAGATTTTGGAGCTTTCGTGGAGAAATTCGTACTAAGTCCTCCACCAACTGATTCTGCTCAACAACTGCCACTGAACGGCCTCATTTTCGCTGTCAAAGACATGTCTCCCTTCTCTCCCTGTCTTTAATTTTCTTTTTTGTTACTTTTCTTCTTCTTTATCTGTTACATTTGCAATTTCTGAACTGGTTTTGAATTTTTGGGTTGGTATGAACAGATTTGACGTTGAAGGATACGTGACTGGAAATGGAACTCCAGATTGGGCCAAGACCCACTTGCCTGCCGTTTCAACCGCTCCTGCTGTTTTGGCTCTCTTGAATGCTGGTGCCACATCTGTTGGCAAAACCGTCATGGATGAAATGGCCTACAGGTTCATTTTAAACTCTAAAGGATACAGAATTTAATGTTCTATGTGATTTTTTGACTCTTCCTTGCTGATTATCTGGTTTATGGGGCTGATTTCCACCCAGTTGCCATATCCTTTTAGTTACTCCCAAATGCATGTTTTAAACGGCCATTAAGAAAAAGCAAGCATAAAGGACTTATTGGTAATGCTTTTATTTCTCTGCTATAAAAGAAGTTTTGAGCCATAAAATGGTGTCTGATAAACCTATTCCGAAATTGTTCTGAAAGGCTGAGATAGAAACAGAAGACATTGGAGAGTTGTAGGTGTTGGCTCTTCCCTCTTCTTTGTTTGAACCTTGACAGAAATTTTTGGGAATATGTATTTTATTTGGAGTCAGCTTTTCCACCCCAAAAAAGTTTGGAAATCGTTGAAGCTGGGTTTTCCGTGTTCTGAAAATCTTGTTTATAGCACCAAAAAGATGCTGATCTGTTTCACTATCACATAAAAAACAGACAGGTGGATTCTTCTTTTCTATTCCACTGGCACAGAAAATGCTAGAAACAAGGAAAAAAAGCATTACCAAACACACACTATGTCACGAGAAATAAGAAAACAACTTTCATCTAAAGAATATTGGTGCTGGGATGAAGTTCAAGTAGTAATTGAAACTAAGAAATTGGCAAAGGACAAAGGATGAAGAGGATTAAAATGTGCAGAGTTGCTAGAAATGAATATGACAAGATGGTAGGAAAAGCAAAGACTTCAAAGTTTGAGGATCTTTACAGAATAAAGGATAAGAAGATACGTAGGCCCCAAGAGATTTGAACTCATGAACTTTTAATTCTAAAGTGGTGGTCCTTGCCAATCAAGCAATCCCCTTGGGGCTTTTGGAGACGGGTGAATTTTTCTGATCCATCCCGAGTGTCTTACTCATCTAAAATGAGAGAAGAAAAAAAATAGTGATTTCAAATATTTTTTTTTTTGGATGAATAATTAATCCATAAAAGACAAGACAATTACAAAGAAAGATCCACGGGCAAAGGATCAAGGGGAAGAATGGAATTGGGAGTTGAGGCCCCAGGCAACAACAATGAGTCTGTTCCTTGGGGAGGTCAACAACCGGGGGGAGGGAAAAGCAGAAATTTTAGCGGATACATCAAAATAAATAGCATTCCAAATAGCATCAATGGATCGGGATTTAGAAGTCCAGCACGCGAAGTTTAGCTCCCACCACGGATGGTGGAGCAAGCCCCAAAAACAAGCCTGCCTATTCGGTCACAAATAGAGGTACCTGAGAAGTTACTCAAAACCCAAGACCAGTCCCTAATGAACCCAAATGATCGATGGCCCAGTCCCTAATGAACCCAAATGATCGACGACAGCGGGGCCAAATGAAGTTAAGGGCTTTTCTCCAAAGAGCACTGGAGAAAGGGCAAGAGAAAAACAAGTGTTCGATGTCCTCGGGGCTATTCCAAGAGAAAGAATGCAATTTAGGTTCACAGGGATGTGGCGGGTAGCAAGGAATGTCTGGGTTGGTAAGGCAGTGTTTAGGGCTCTCCAAAGGGTAAGAGAGTGGCGAGGGATATGACCTTTGAACCAAACCAATGGGGGCCATAGAGGGGGAGGGGAGGGAGAACGAAACAAATTTCAAGCAGACTGAGTGGTGAATATTTTGGAAGAAGAGGGGATCCAAATAACTCTATCGTGGGGAAGGGAAAGGATGGGGGGAGAGAGTTCCAAACTTGCGTGAGACAATGGTGAGGGGGAAGGACCCAGGAACCACTAGAGATAAAATGTGAGAGGCGCCTCAAGACGGAGCAATATTAACCGATGATGCAATTCTTAAGGAGAGCTTGACAAACTTTTCTACAAGTCAAAGAAAAACTGTGCAAGTCATTGAGTTTTAGAAGATTGTTCTAACCATCAAGAAACCACTAGTGTTTGATTTATACAAAAGTAAGGTGCCTCAAGTAAATGAAGCTTTAAAGAATACTAATATAGGTGAAGCAATAGGTTTAGATTGTAACCATAGGGTTGTGAAGAGTTTAGGGATCTATGGAATAACTTGGCTAACTACGTTGATAAATAAAAGTATGAGCATAAGAAAAATGTCAGATGGCTAAAGGAGAAGCATTGTGGTCCGATTCATAAAAATAAAGTTGATATTTTATGTTTAAAAGTATAGAGCAATAAATTTTTTTTTTTTTCGGATGGTTAAATAATTCATTACCAAAGAGAATAAAAGAAAATACAAGAGCACAAGCGACAAAGCCCAGGCAAAGTGCCTCAACTAATAAGCAACCAAAGAGACATCGAGCCAAGCAACTACCTAAGAGCAACAATTGAAGCAAACTCGATACACAAGCACAAGTGGCCCAACTCCAAAGTAAGAGGCATCGAGCCTAGCAACCATCTGAGAGCAACAATAAAAGCAAACTAGTTATACAACACAAGAGGCCCATAGCCATATATAGAAAGGGCCCTAGCTAAACCGATGCAGTCTCCCGTTCAATCCTAGCCATGAGAAGCCTTCCTTATAACAATGCACATGGACCTATGCAATATCACCACAATTGCAGTGATGGTAGCATCACAAGATTCAGACAAAGAACGAAGAGAACAAACCAGAGTTCAAAACACATTCGGAGACTTCAACAACGATAGTTCTCATGGCTTTCCCCCAAAGCTAGAGAAGTCATCAACCCCAGAAACAGGAAGGGAAGAGAAGAAGAATCTGGATCTGGGGTCGAGCCTGAAACGGAGAGATCAACAATGATGGCTCTCTTGGCTTACCCCCCAACACAAGTGAGGCCAAAGAGGAAAAGAACCCTAAACGATATGAAGCTAATCCCAGAAATAGAAAGGGGAGAGGGAGAGTGGAGGAGAGACAGAGAGAGGAGAAGAATCCGTATCAGAGTTCGGACCCGAGTCAGAGAGAATTGCAATGATACCCCTTAAGGCTTCCCCCGACACCAAGGAGCCATCGAGACTAGAACCCTCAACAAACAAAGATGAACCCTAAAACAGCCTCAAACACACTTTGTTTTTTTTTTTTTTTTGGACAAAGGCCAGGATAATAGAAGAACAGGAGAAAATGAGGAGAAAAGAGAAGTGGAGAAGTGGAGAGGGAGTTCGGATCACATAACTGATATGTAGCTCGACCACTCCACCAAAAAAACAGAAGGGGAAGAAACAAAGAGAAGAAGAGAATCAAAGGGAAGAGAGCAAGTTCGACTAACCTCAGGATATAACAAGAGAGGAGGAGAAGCAAAGGGAAGAGAGCAAATCTCAAATCTGAGATCATGATCAACCTAGCCACTACAAAAACAAACTAGAGGGAGAAGAAAGGTGCTCAGATAAGAGAGTGCGACCAAAGAACTGCTGAAATAGAGAGGAGACGATGAAAGGAGGAGAGGGGCGAGAGAAGGAGGAGAGGGTGGTGGAGAAACACACGGCGGAGGACCACCAGTGTTTCTCCGCCTCCAGAGACACCAATCGAGGAGAAGAGAGAGGGAAGAGAGAGAGGAAGAGAGAGGAGAAGGAGAGAAGGTGGCGGAGAGACACACAACGAAGGACCGCCAGCATCTCTCCACCTCCAATACCGCCAAACGAAAACCTAGTAACCAGCTGCCAAACAGTTGTCGGCTTCTTCTATTCTTCCTTGAACCGCTATAGATTTGGATTTACTGTTGTCTCCTCAAAACCCAAAGGCGTGAAGGCCTAGATTAATGGAGTTGCAGCTACGGTTTGAAGGATCTCCTTGCTTCTAGGGTTCGACGGCCTTGAGTAACTTCAGTAACCTGGGCAAGATCTTATGCAATTGCGACGCTCAAAACCAGGAAGTGTTCTTAAACAATGTAAGCCGCAAAGATATTTAGCGTTAGGTTTTAGAGTTTTAGTTCCCGATCACTAAGATAAGCGAGACCAACACAGCATAATAGCTTTTCATAGAGCAATGAAACATATCCATAAAAAACTACAACTCTGGAAAGGTAAGCTTCTATCCTTTGCTGGGAGCCTGGGAGAACGGTCCAGATCTGCTATGTGCTTCAGTCCACCTATCTCTATTGGTGTGGGATCTTCTCCATTCCCAAATCCACTATCCATGTGATGGAATCCTTATTCTGTGCGTTCCTTTGGAAAGGGTAGGACTCCACGCGTTCCGTTTGCCGCCCTACCTCTGAATCCGCCGGATCACTGATGTCAACTTTGCCTACCTCCTCAAACTCATTTGGAAAATTGCCTCAAAGCATGATTCTATCTGGGTTAGATGGGTTTGCTCCTTTCATCTCCGGTCTGACTCCCTCTGGATTGTTTCTATGCCCTCCAACCCTTCATGGGTTTGGAGGAAAATTCTCCTGCTTTGGCCCCGTGCCATCTTTGCTATCTCCACCTCCATCTCCTTTTGGCTTGATCCATGACATCCGATGGGCATTCTTTATAACCTCTTTGGTCCCCGTACAGTCTATAACACCTATATCCCAAATCTACCCCCTTGTCAAACTTCATCTCAAATGGGTCCTGGATTCCTTCCCCTCTCCCCATTCTCACACATGTTTGGGAATCTCTTCCCTTATCACCAGCTCCACTAGAGACCTCATCATCTAGCTCCCTTCCCCATCCAAATCCTTCACCACTTCATCAACCTGGAACTTTCTTAGACCCCATAATCCCAAGCCCCCTTGGCCCCTATTGGTTTGGTTCAAAGATTACATTCCCCGTCATTCCCTTATCCTTTGGAGAGCCCTCAACCAAGCCCTTCCCACCCAATCCTTCCTTATTAGCCGCCACATCCCTACTAACCCAAATTGCATCCTCTGCTGGAATGGCTTGGAGAACCTTGGGCACCTTTTCTTTTCTTACCCCTTCTCCAGATCTATCTGGGGAAAAACCATAGCCTCCATTTGGCCCCCTTCGAGGCGATCCTATGGATTCTTCCGAGATTGGTCTTGGATTTTGAGAAACTTTTCAGGCTCTTCCATCTGCAATTGGATTGATAAGCTAGTGTTATGTGCCTTGATCCATTACCTTCGGTGGGACCGCAATCTTTGGAGATGGACCTCCAAATCCCGCTCTATAGACAGGATTTGGAATGCCATCTATTTTGATGTATCTTCTAGGTTGTTAGCTTTGCCCCATCCCCCTGTTGATGATACCCCAAGGAACAAGCTTATTGTTGTCTCCTGGGGCCTAAGCTCTTCTCTTCGGTCTCCTGATTAAAGACCTTGTTCTCCTTTTCCTGGTTTTAGTTTTAATATATTTCTTTATTCATCCAAAAAAAAGAAACTTGTTAGTCATACTATGAAATTTTTGGAGAGAGTAAATGAAACCCCTCTACGATAAGAACCTAATATTTGAGTGTCCAATTTTTGCTAGGAAGACCAACAACCAAAAGCTAGTTATTTTCTTAGGATACTAACGTAAAGATAGAGAACGTAAGGGGAATCTCCATACAGTCTTTATTGAGTCGAAAAAAATCTTATGAAAGAGTCCCTAAGATGTTAATTTGGCGGTTTTAGAGAAGAGAAGTGTTTATAGTAAATATATGGACATAGTTAAAGACATGTAAAATGGTATAGTGACTAGTGCAACATCTACAAGGTAAAGTGTATGTAGTAAAGAATGGACACTAGCCACATACAAATACTTTGAGAATTTGTTTTTTTAACAAACAGGTTTGATAGCATGATTATTCATTATAAAAGAAAAAATTTTAAGTAAATCTTTCACCATGATTTCAGCTATCATATGATCAGGATTTCTTGTTGAAGATACCTAAATGGTTTGGATTATAAAATTATTCTTCATTTAGAGCTGCTTAAATATTTACATAGAATATTTTATAACTTTTATAATGTCCCAATTTATTTGATTGCAGTCTATTTGGAGAAAACATGCACTATGGAACTCCTGTTAATCCATGTGCCCCAGATCGGGTACCGGGAGGATCTTCAAGTGGATCTGCTGTAGCAGTGGCAGCAAAGCTTGTAGATTTCTCCTTAGGTGGGAGATTTTCTGCCTCTATGATATGATTTCCTTTATTTTTTGAGCTGTCTTCATTAGGTATTAATGGAGTGACTCATGCAAATGCTTCTGTTCACATTTACCTACCAGGTACTGACACTGGAGGAAGTGTAAGAGCCCCCGCAGCATTCTGTGGAATTTATGGGTTGAGGCCTTCACATGGAATTGTTCCTGCTAGTGGTGTTGTACCTTTGGCACAGAGCTTTGATACAGTTGGTAAGTTGATAGTACTGATATTCAATAGGCTTTATTTGGTCAACAGAGCATTACATGGTCATGTGGCCCCTGCTCCAGCGTGGGAGCCAATGCAAGCATGTACATTGTACAGTGGCCCGTGGGGGGGGGGGGGAAGGGGGAGACATGAACATGGATGGGATTTTTTATTAGACGGGGTGGGGCAATAGTTTTCCACACTCCTGTTTCTGGATGCAGTGTCAATACAACTAGGCGGCATTCTTTTTTCCTTCATAGTTTTAGAAAAAAGCTTCACACTATCTTGAAGCAATGCTAAGGTTTGTAATGTAGAAGTAGTTTAACTAAGAAGTAAGGATCAATGATAGGTTGCAGCAGAACACAAACACCAAACACCAAACACCGAACACCAAATTGATCAGAAAGTAAAAGAGGATAGATGGATAGAGAAGGCATAAATCAGGGGAGGGTTAGGAGGGGTTGCCTATTCTCAGCCTTTGGCCTCTCACCCACAGCTATCTCAGTTGTTGCAACAATGATGTTGGCTATCTCATTCAGGGATCTCACCTTCTCAGCCTTTCAGGATGATGCATTGCAAAGCATCAACATTTCTGTATTCACTATATTGGGTGGATGCCTTATATAGACCCAAAGGTTGAGTTTGAGCCTTGAGCCAAAAGTAGAAAATCTCCAGAACAACCGAGTCTTGAGTTCCAAGTAATTAAACTTTGCCAAGTAACAAAATTATAAGGTAACTAAAATAGAATCTCTTACTTAGAGACAAATAACTAACAAAATAGAAACTCTTAGAAAGAAATAACTAACAAAATAGCCACCCTTTTCCCACCAACCCCGGCTGCTCCCTTTGTTGTAATGGTTCAGAGGACATTGACCACCTTTTCTTCATTTGGGCATTCTCCCGCCTCCTGTGGGACAGAGCCCTTGCATCCATTTGGCCCCGCTCGAGACGTTCACACGGGTTTGTTCGTGATTGGACTTGGATCTTGAGGTCTTTTTCCAGTCACTCCATTTGTGATGGACTAGGCAAACTAGTCTTTGGTGGGAGTGCAACCTTAGAAGATGGAGTTCCAAATCTCAATCCCTAGACCATATTTGGAAAGCCATCTACTTTGATGTATCTTCTAGATTGGTTTCCCTCCCCCATCCCCCTGTTGCTGACAACCCCAAAAATTGGCATACTTGCGGCTTGCTGTTAGTAGCAAAGATGGTGTACTTTGGTTTAGTGGTATATTATTTCTCTTTGGGACCTTTGCCCTGCAACTCTATTTGTGACACATTTGTCTTCTAGGATGGTTTGCAAGCAATCCTGTGACTTTGAACCGAGTAGGACGTGTGCTACTGCAATTGCCTACCGTGGAACCTGTACAACCATGTTGCATTATTGTTCCAGATGACTGTTTCCAGCTTCGAGCATTCCCCATTAATCGTGTGACTCAGGTTCTTCTCAAGTCTGTTGAAAAATTGTTTGGAGGTAAATTCTTGATCATATGGTACGTAGTCCATTTATAATGGTTTTGCCTTTGGTCTTTGAATGGAATATTATTCAGTGACGTTTACTTCATCCTTCTTGTGTTTTAGGTCAAATTGTTAGGCATACAAACCTTGGTGATTTTGTTAAGGATAATGTTCCAAGTTTGAAGCATTTTATGGATGAAGGCAATGATCAACTAGAGGATAATATACCATCATTAGTTGCCATTTCAAGAGCTTCAAGGCTGCTTTCGAGGTGTGTACCCTGAAAAGAACTGCAATACTGTTGTCACCTCACAAAACTTAAAAGATAGGGTTCATCCAACCCTCTCTCTTCTTCACTTCCAAAAAAACAAATAAGAAGGAAAAAAGGAAGGATTTAATGTTGATTTCTCTGTAATATAATTATCATGTTGAAATGTAGGTATGAGTTCAAAATTAACCATGAAGAGTGGATCAGTTCAGTTAAACCTGACTTCGCCCCTGCCATATCAAGATCGGTACATGAAGCCCTTATGACAACAAGTGAAAACATTGACACTGCTAATATGGTTAGGAATGAAGTCCGTGCTGCTCTTACCGACCTGCTTGGGGTACTCTCTCTCTCTTTGTCACTCACATACACACAAAAGCCAATGCATTCACACACTCATTTCCCGTGGATGTGTGAATTCCATGAGAAATTTTCTAATAATTTTGATCGACTCATCAGTTGATTTTTTTAATTAATAAATTTTCCTTGGATCTATATGCTTTTCTATTAACTAAAGGTATTCTTTGTATACATTGTTTGTTCTATATTTAAACTAGAATTTGGTTTTGATTCTGTTAATTGATTTCTTAGGGTAAGTTTTCTCAGTAAGGATCACAATCTTAATTAGCATAGCAGAATGACTGGCTCAAGCTGAGCCATATGATGTGATGATGTGGTCAATCAAGACCTTCAGATGGATACTGTTCCCTCTTTAGTGGCCTCATATTGGATCTTTCTTCCCATGTCAATCATATGGTGCCAACAACAACAACAACAACAACAACAACAAGCCTTTCCCACAATGGCCCGCGCCCCCCGGCGTCGGCCGCGTCGGCCGCTCACCTTTCTCCCCTTCTCCGGTTTCGGTCTCCCCTAGCTCTTCTGTTCCTCTTGGTTTCCTCCGGTTTGGTCTCCGTTGGGGGGCGGCCCCTCCGCTTCGCTTTCCTTTGGGGCTCCCCCCTCTTTGTCGTCTTTCTTCTCCTGTTTGCCCTCTTAGCACCTCCGCCCGGTTTTCTTTGTTCTTTTCCCCCTCGCCCGCTCTGCGGTCCCGTCCTTTTTCCTTGCTTTTGGTCGCCGTCCTGCCCGGTCCCTCTCCCTTCATCCCCCTTTTTTTCTTTGGGCCTCTTGGTGCCAACATAATTGTTAATTTTCAGATTGAAAGATCCAAGAAAGAGGACTTCATTTACCCACTTGGGACAGTCATTAGGACTGAATTTGATAAATGAATGTCACAGGTGAGGCTTCCTACCTGTATTTTCTGGGCCACCTAAGTTACTATGTGGTAGCCATGCTGCTCAAAATGCTTGCCTTCCCAATTATAGCATCATGACATAGTTTTAGTGGTCCGGGTGGAGAGGGAAGCTTCTGGTTGGTGGTAAATTTCACATCAGTGTGTTGGAAACATAGTAGTCAAAGCATCCGCCAAGGCGCGCCTAGGCGGCCAGCTAGGAACGTAGGCCCATTTTTGGGTCAAGGCGACACCTTGTTGCCTTGCTTGGGGTCACCTTGGTTTTCATTGCGCTCTATCGCCTCACCTCACCTTGTCACCTTGACAACCATGGTGGGAAAGAATTGAATTCAATATCCTGTAAATGCCAACCCTCAGAGACTTATAGATATCTATGTAATATATTCATTAACAATTTAAAGAACAGAAATTACTGACCTTGTCCGAACTAATTATTCAATTAAAAATTTATATATGAAGATGTTTTAACATTGAATTTACAGGATATTGAATCTATAAAGATGTTAGAGAGACAGTACCGAACACCTCCTAGGAGGAGAGCCTGAAACAAGAATTTGAAAAAAATACAAATGAGCAAATGACGGAAGATTCATCAGACAAAACAAAACGTTTGCAAGGCTGCACTTTTCTCCAAGCGATGAGCTCAACCCTTCTCCCAAGTCCCAAGTCCCAAGTCCCAACCACAAAAACCAACACCCTCAGAGCCCCAAAAAAGTTGGTTGAAAGCTGTGAAATGTTTCCAACTCAGCCTGATAGAACTATTGAATACAATTTACTTGTTTAGGATTAGAAGTTTGTTTAAACTGGACTCTACCTGCTGCTGTAATACTGATGCGCACCGTCGCAATTATGTGTTACCGGATAATTTTGTAGGAATCTGGTGTACTGGCAATTCCTACAGTTCCTGGGCCTCCACCGAAGTTGCAATCAGAGAATGTCACACTTGAAAATTACCGTGCTAGAGCAGGCAGTTTGCTGTCTATCGCTGGACTTTCTGGGTTTTGCCAGGTAGTATCCCCTACTCCTGCCATTTAACAGCAGAAGATGGTTGCATATCATCGTAATTATTCATGCATTTTTGTAACTGATGTAGTCATTCATGTATTACTTGTAAAAATGCAGGTGAACATACCTTTGGGAACTTATGATAACCTTCCAGTGGCAGTGTCTCTGTTGGCCAGGCATGGTGCAGATGGTCTTCTATTGAATCTTGTTGAGAACCTTGACAGTTCTTTGAAGGAACAGATCGAAATCGCTCAAAGGATGAGCTTCTGAAGTTTTGTCCTTGTACCATTCAAGGTAAGCTGCTGGTCCATCTGTAAGAAGTTCCAACTACCATTTATGAGGGACACTTCATGGCTGTGTCCTTATGTATGGATTTAGTATATGAGCAATAATATTGTGTTAGACCAGGCTTCTATGTCGGGCCAGGTTCCAATTTATGTTTCTGTTGTAACATTTTTAAAAGTTATTCAAGGGCTTCTAACAATATAATTAGTTATGCAGCTGAAATACTTTCTAATTGTCAAATTTCAAATTTCATGGTATAAGAGCCATCAGGCCAAAGATTAATGGTAATATGTGTACATAAGACCAAAAAAGGGGCCACAGATGCCACGAATTCTACCACCAAAAGATCAGTTACTGTTGTAAGTCAAGAGTTAAGTAAGAATAGTAGTTTGGTCAGTTGGAGTGATTTTATTGTTTATGTATTTTTAGTCCCACATTGGGTATTTGTACTTATTCTTTAGTTCTACTAGTATAAATGAAGGCCTGCTATGTCACACTAGCATAAGTGAGGATTTCATTCTCCAATTAAAAATGGTATCAGAGCCATGTGTGACCTAAAATACCAATCATCCATCACAAACCACAGCAAGGAAGAAGACTCACCATCGCAACCTGGAGAATAGCTTCCGCCATCTTCCTCAAACCCTAAATCTCCATTCCAGCCCTCTTCTGCAGTTTCCACAGATCCAAATTACCCATAAACACCATCGCCTACCTCTGTCCTAGCCTTCCAACCCCAATCGAACCTCCAGAAACCTTTTTTAAGCCCAGTGATTGCTCCTAGAAGAGTCACAGCATTTTATTTTTTTTTGGGATGAATAAATAAATATATAAAGAAACAAGGCCTTCAAGAAGAAGACTGGAACGAAGAACTAAGACCCCAAGATACAACAATGAGCATGTTCCTTGGGGTATCATCAACCAGGGGGTGGGGAATAGCTAACAATCTGGAAGAAACATCGAAATAGATGGCCTTCCAAATCCCATCAATAGAGCAGGATTTGGAAGTCCATCTTCTAAGGTTGCGCTCCCACTAGAGGTGATGAAATGATGCACAATAGATTAGCTTGCCAATCCGATCACAGATAGAATTACCTGAAAAGGTTCTCAAGATCCAAGACCAATCACAGGAAAAACTGAAAGACCACCTCAAACGGGGCCAATTGGAGGCAAGGGCTTTTCTCCAGATAGATCCAGAGAAAGGGCAAGAAAAGAAGAGGTGCTCGATATCCTCCAAACCATTCCAACAAAGGATGCAACTGGGGTTCGTGGGGATGTGGCAGCTAATAAGAAAGGGAGGGCAAGGTTAAGGGCTCTCCAAAGGGTTAGGGAATGACGGGAATGAAGCCTTCGAACCAAACCAAGGGAGGCCAGGGGGTTTAGGGTTGTGGGCTCTAAGGATGTTTTAGGTTGAGGCTACGGTGAAGGTTTTGGAGGGGGAGGGAAGCCAAATGGGCTTATCAACTGCAGAACTAGAGAGAGGGGGAAAAGATTCCCAAACCTGTGTGAGCATGGGGATAGGGGTGGGGATCCGGGATCCATTAAAGATGAAAGTGGACAAGGGGGTAGATTTGGGGATGCAAGAGTTGTAGACCGCACGAGGGCCAAAGAGGTTATAGAAGAATGCCCATTGGATGCCACGGGTCAAGCCAAAAGGAGGTGGAAGAGCCAGAGGAGATAGTGATAGAAATTGCCGAGAATTTTCCTCCAAATCCAAGAGGGGTTGGAAGGTAAGCGGCAAGTCCAAAGGGAATCAAACCAGAGGTGATAAGAGTAAACCCATTAACCCAGATGGAATCATGTTTTGAGGCAATTTTCCAGATGAGTTTAAGGAGGCTGGCAAGGTTAACATCTAAGATCCGGCGGATTCCGAGACCTCCCTCAGAGGTAGGGCGGTAGATGGTCGACCAACTAGTTGGATAAAGGAAACGCGAGGATTCCTACCCTTTCCAAAGGAAGGCTCGAAACAAAGATTCCATAGCATGAATGGTGGATTTGGGAATGGAAAAGATCCCACACCAATAGAGATAGGAAGATTGCAGAACGGAGCGAATGAGGACCACTCTGCCAGCAAAGGAAAGGAGCTTGCCCTTCCAAAGCTAAAGCTTCTTATGAATATGATCAAGCATAGGGAGATAGTGGTGGCGGGTGAGCCTACCAGGGATGAGCGGGAGGCCAAGATAGGCAACTAGGAAGGAACCAGGCTTGAATCCTGAGAGCTAGAGAAGGGAGGCTCGGAGCTAATCGGGGATACCCGCAAGAAAGATGGTGGACTTAGTCGAGATTAACCGGAGGCTAGAGAGGGATTCGAATTGCTAGAGAGAGGAGAGGATGGAGGAGATGGAGAGGTGGTCCGCTTTGGAAAAGATCATAAGATCATCACAAAGGCAAGGTGAGTAAGATTGAGGGTTTTGCATTTAGGAATGGGGGAAATGAGGACATGATCAGTTTTAGATTGGAGGATGCGGGAGAGAACCTCCAAAGCTAGGGAGAAGAGATAGGGAGAGAAAGGGTAGCCTTGGCAAATACCAACTCGAGAGGGAAAGAAACCCGCAGGGGATCCGTTGGCGATGATGGAGAATCGGGGAGAAGAGATGCAAGTTTTAATCCAGTGGATGAAAGGGGGTGGAAACCCATGGAAGAGAGGACCTTACTAATGAAGTCCCAGTGAATGGAGTCAAAGGATTTATGGAGGTCAACCTTAAGGAGAGCTTCCGGAGAGTGAGCGGACCTATCGAAGCCTCGGACAATTTCCGCATAGAGAAGGATGTTATCCACAATACTCCAGCCCAAGATGAAAGCAGATTGGTTCGGGCTCACAAGGGAAGGCATAACCTTCTTAAGCCTATTCACTAGGACTTTGGAAATGAATTTGTAAAGGAGGTTACAAGAGAGATGGGGCGGAAATCGGTGAGAGAGGTGGCTCCTTGCTTTTTGGGAATGAGGCAGAGGAAAGTTTGGTTTATGGAAGAAAGTTGAGAAGGGTTAAAGAAGAAGCTCCGGATGGCCCGAACAAGGTCATTCTCAATGAAGTCCCAAGAGGCGAGGAAGAAACCCATATTGAAGCCATCAGGACCTGGGGCCTTATTAGGCTTGTGGGAGCGGATGGCAATGAGGATCTCTTCCGAGGAAGGGATAGCACCGAGAGAGGAGAGGATAGAAGGGTCAATGAATTTATTAATGAAGTTGGGAAGGAGGGGGAGCAAGGAGGGAGGGAAGAGGGGGAAAAGAGGTTAGAGAAGAAAGAGACGATTTCGGCCTTGATGCTAGGGGGATCCGAAATCAGAGTGCCATTGGAAGTGATAAGGGAAGGGATGGAGTTGAAATTGTAATTATGTAACTTTGTATATTTCACATTATTATAAATAGGAAGCTTAGAGGTCGCATTGATTACCTAAGGATTCAATTATTTCCACATGGCATCAGAGCCAAGTTAAATTAGAATCGAACCAAGGTTTTTTTTCTTCTTTCTTTTTCCTTCTTTCTTTCTTCCGCCTCTTTCTTCGACGATTTTCTTTTCTTTTCTCTTCTTTCTTCCTCCTCGGCTTTCTTCTATTTCTTTTTGTTTCTCCATAGCCAGCATTGTCTCCTCTTCCTTCTCCTTTGTTTCTTCTTCCTCTTGTGTTCTACAACACCAAGAAGAAAAAAACCTCAATTTTTTTCTACTTCTCTCTTTCTTCTTTTTCCTTTTTTTTTCCTTCCGCCTATCTCTTTATCGATTTTTTTTTTCTTTTCCTTCTTTCTTCTTCTGCCTCTGCTCTCTTTCTGGCTGTGTTTCTGCCATTAACAACTTCTTCCTCCTCTCCTTTCCTCTTTGTTTTTCCTTTGTTTCTGCTATTCTCTTCTCTACTGCAATGCATAATTATTATTTTTTTGGAGTCTTACACCTCCTGTGATGTTTCAGATTCTTCTAACAGCAGGTTTTATGCAGTCTTGATCAGAAAATTACTGCAACATTGAATCCGAAAAATACCACTCCTCGTAGAAATATTTTTTGACCTCTTACACCTTCCTAGGATATTTCGCAACCAGTTTTGGGCTGCTGAATGTCAGGTTTTATCAGATTTTTTTTCTCCAGCAGATTTGATCAGCCTTTCCATCAGATATGACTACACCAGATGTTTCTGCAGTTCCGACAAGTCATGAAAATTATCCCAACCTTCCATTACTCGCTGTTAGGTTCGATGGAACCAATTACTTGATCAAGTCTCGTTCCGCCTATTTGACAATTACTAGATGAGGTCTAGTTGGTCCTATTATGGGCACTACAACCAAACCTTTAACTGCTGGCATTCTTCAAGATAAGTGGATTTCACACGAATCTCTTATCATGTCATTCCTCTTGACTTCCATGCATCCAAATCTAGCCAGGGGATATTTATTGTTGGATACAGCACTCAGATTTGGAAGGCTACTAAAGAGACTTATGGACAACTAGGGAATGATGCGCAGATCTATGAGCTACGAAAGAAACCTCATGAGACCACATAGAAAGAGCTAACAATTGCCCAGTACTATGCTGAATTATGCTCTCTCTGGAAAGAGTTAGACCATTATGGTGACTACCAACCGACTAATCCTGATGATGTGGTTGCCTACAGGAAATATGTTGACAAAATTCGGGTGTATGATTTTTTGGCTGGCTTAAATGTGGAGTATAATCCGATTCGAGTACAGGTTTTAAGTCGCTCTCCCTTTCCTACATTGGAACAATCCTATGCACTTGTTCAATGTGAGGAGAGTTGTCGTCTGACTATGTTATATAACCCGATAGTGGAAAAATATGCCCTTTAGAGTGTTTGTATTGTGTCCCGAATAGAATCAGTCAAAGATATGGTTAAGTGTGAGCATTGCCACAAGCCTTATAAGCTAACTGTCTAGAAGAGACATCAAAATAGATGGCATTCCAAATCCTGTCTATAGAGCGAGATTTAGAGGACCATCTTCAAAGGTTGTGCTCCCACTAAAGATGATGGATCAAGACACAAAACACTAGCTTACCAATCTGATCGCAAATGGAGAGCCTGAAAAGCTTCTCAAAATCCAAGACCAATCTCGATCAAACCAGTAGTAACGCCTCGAACGGGGCCATATGGGGGTAAGGGCTTTTCTCCAGATGGATCTAGAGAAGGGACACGAAAAGAAAAGGTGTTCAAGGTTCTCCAAGCTGGACCAATAGAGGATGTAGTTGGGGTTAACAGGGATGTGGTAGATAGCTAGGAAAGATTGGGTGGGGAGGGCGTGGTTAAGGGCTCTCCAAAGGGTAAGGGAGTGACGAGGGATAAAGCCTTTGAACCAAACCAAAGGGGGCCAGGGGGGTTAGGGTTATGGGCTCTGAGAAAGTTCCAAGCCGATGAGGTGGTAAAGGTTTTGGCAGGGGAAGGGGAAAGGAGCCAAATGGTAAGGTTATAGGAAGAGCTAGAGAGAGGAGGGAGAGATTCCCAAACCTGTGTGAGAATGGGCAGGGGGGTAGGGATCCAGAATCCATTTGAGATGAGGGTTGACAGGGGGTGGATTTGGGGATGCGGGTGTTGTAGACAGTGCGGGGACCAAAGTGGTTATAGAGAATGCCCATTGGATGCCACAGGTCAAGCCAGAAGGAAGTGGAGGAGCCAGTAAAGATGGAGATAGAAATAGCAGAAATGGTGTGGGGGTGCAGTAAGAGTAGAGTTTGAGAAGGCAGCCAAGGTTAATATCAGTGATCCACCTAACCCAAATAAAAATAGACCCACCTAACCCAGATAGAATCATGCTTTGAGGCAATTTTCCAAATGAGTTGAGAAGACAGGCAAGGTTAACATCAGTGATCCGGCAGATTCCAAGGCCACCTTCAGAGGTAGGGCAGCAGATGGAAGACCAGCTGATCGGGTGGATGAAGCGCGAGGCTTCCTGCCCTTTCCAAAGGAAGGCACAGAATAAGGATTCCATCGCACGGATGGTGGAATTGGGAATGGAGAAGATTCCACACCAATAGAGATAGGTGAACTACAGCACAGAGCGAATGAGTACCACGCTATCGGAAAAGGACAGAAGTTTGCCCTTCCAAAGCTGTATTTCTTACGAATATTGTCAAGCATTGGGAGGCAATGGTGGCGAGTGAGCCTACCAGGGATGAGCGGGAGGCCAAGATAGACCACGGGAAAGGAGCAGTGCGAGAAACCCGAGAGATGGAGGAGAGAGGCTCAAAGATGATCAGGGACGCCAGAGAGGAAGATGGTGGATTTGCCGAGATTGACCAGAAGGCTCGAGAGGGATTCAAACTGAGAGAGAGTGGAGAGGATGGAGAAAATGGAAAGGTGGCCAGCTTTAAAGAAGATCATGAGATCGTCAGCAAAAGCAAGGTGGGTAAGATTTAGGGACTTGCATTTGGGAATGGGGGAAATAAGGAGGTGGTTGGTTTTTGGATTTAAGGATTCGGGAGAGGACTTCCAAGGCTAAGGAGAAGAGGTAAGGAGATATGGGACACCCTTGGCGGATGCCAACACGGGAAAGGAAGAATCCTACTAGGGATCCATTGACAATGACGGAGAATCGGGGAGAAGAGATACAGGTTTCAATCTAGTGGATGAAAGGGGGAGGGAAACCCATAGAAACGACGGGATCGCAAATGAAGTTCCAGCGGTAAAGTCAAAGGCTTTATGGGGGTCTACCTTCAGGAGCGCAGCCGGGGAGTGGGAGGATCTATCAAAGCCACGAACAATGTCGGCGTAAAGGAGGATGTTATCCGCAATGCTACGGCCCAAGATGAATGCCGATTGATTCGGACTCACAAGGGAAGGGATAGCCTTTTTTAGCCTATTCGCAAGAACTTTGGAGATGAATTTGTAGATGAGGTTACAAAGGGAAATGGGGATGAAATCAGAGAGGGCAAAGGCCCCTTGCTTTTTGGGGATAAGACAGAGGAAAGTTTGATTGATGGAAAGGAGCTGGGAGGGGTTAAAGAAGAAGCTACGGATGGCATGGACAAGGTCCTGCTCAAAGAAAGGTTGACATGTTACCACTTCAATCTCCTAATCCAGATTCAGGTCCTATAAATATCCTTGAGGTATCTTCTTCTGACCCCCCCTATTGCTGTTAGAAAAGGAATTAGATCGTGTACTCAGCATCCTATAGCTAAATATGTTTCCTATGATTCTTTGTCTGACTCCTACCAAGCTTTCATATCTTCTTTATTTACTACATCTATTCCAAAGACTTGGCAGAAGCCTATGCTAAAAAAAAATTGGAAGGCAGCAATGGTAGAGGAAATGCAGGCTATGAAGAAGAATAGTACTTGGGAGTTGGTTACTCTTCCTCTAGGGAAACAACCGGTAGGTTGCAAGTGGGTGTTCTTGGTAAAACATAACATGGATGATTCAGTCAACCGTTTGAAGGCTAGATTGGTTGCAAAAGGGTTCACTCAGACTTATGGAATTGATTATCAAGAGACCTTTGCTCCTGTTACAAAATTGAATATAGTCAAGGTCTTGTTATTAGTAGTTGCGAATCAAGATTGGGATTTACATCAATTAGATGTAAAGAATGCTTTTTTGCATAAAGAACTGAAAGAAGAGGTCTATATGGAAATCCCACATGGATTCTCTGACAACAAAACAAAAGGGAAGGTTTGTCAGTTGAAGCGGTCAATTTATGGGTTGAAGCAATCTCCTCGGTGTTGGTTTGGACACCTTCAAAAAGTTGTGAGATCGATAGGTTACAAGAAAAGTAATGTTGATCATACTCTTTTTGTGAAAAAGTCAAGAACTCACATCACGCTTCTTATAGTCTATGTAGATGACATTGTCATCACTAGGAGTGATGGGGCAAAAATACAAAAGCCGAAGAGCTTTCTCGGCAAGGAATTTGAGGTTAAAGATCTAGGGAAAGTCAAGTATTTCCTGGGAATTGAGGTCGTTAGATCATAAAAAGGCATCTATTTGTCCCAACACAAGTATATCCTAGACTTACTTTCAGAAGTGGGAATGTTGGGATGTAAAGCCATGGATACCCCAACTGAAGCAAGCATTAAGCTTAAAGAGAAAGAGGGAGTACCAATAGATAAAGGGAGACATCAGAGGTTGGTTAGAAAACTGATTTATTTGTCTCACATCAGATCTGACATTGCTTTCAATAAGTCTAGTCAGCCAGTTTATGCATGACCCATACTCGACTCATATGAATGTTGTTATTAGAATAATTCAGTATTTGAAGTCCACACCAGGAAAGGGAATACTTTTTGTCACCCTCAGATAATTTAAAAGTGGAAGCTTATACAGATGCTGATTGGGCTAGTTCACCTGACAGAAAATCAATATCAGGATATTGTACGTTTGTTGGGGGCAATCTAGTAACTTGGAGAAGCAAGAAGCAAAATGTGGTGTCATTGTCTAGTACAAAGGCCGAGTATAGATCCATGGTTCGAGGAGTATGTGAACTTTTATGGCTGAAGGGTCTATTAGAAGATATTGGGTTTCCTGTTACAAGTCCCATGATGTTATATTGTGACAACAAGACTGCCATCGGTATAGCCAATAATCCAGTGCAACATAATCATACAAAACATATTGAGATAGATAGATTTTTTGTCAAAGGAAAGTTGGAACAAGGGCTGATATGCATGCCTTTTGTGAGATCTGGAGATTAAGTAGCTAACATCTTTACTAAAGGACTGAAGGAAGGAGATTTCTACCCTATTTTGAGAAAGTTTGGCATGATTAACATCTATGCCTCAACTTGAGGGGGAGTGTTGGTTGGTTTGATTTATTTGTAGGTTGGTTTAATTATAAGTTGTGGTTCAAGTTATTATTATTCAGTTGGTTAGTAAGGGTAATTGTGTAACCTTGTATATTTCACTTTATTATAAATAGGAAGCTTAGGGGTCACATTGATTACCTATGGATTCAATTATTTCCACAAACTTCCAAAAAGGGAATAAATCAAAGTAAAGAATAAAGTAAGCGTGTCCAAAATAGAATCTCAGCGGGAGCAAATAAAATCATAGTTTAATTGTTTTATGTTCTTTTTCAAAGGCAATGGTCTTTTCTTCTAGTTTCTCAATGAATCATCCAACGTTCCTTCATCGACTTCTCAAAATGGCTAGCCACCTAAATCCTCCTGCCATCAATGGAGCTGTAAGCACACTCCAAGCACCCCGCAGTGGCTTTGTGGAATACATCGCTACCTCCCACTGGCGTCTCCAAAGTTTCTTCACAGGAGTTATCCTAGTCTTATGAAGTTCTCCCGATCTGAAATCACCATCTGCTTAGTTTAATAATAATCCACAAAAGGAATGAGTTCTGGCAAACTCAGTAAGGAAACATATCTCATATACATGTCAACATTATATCATGGTAAGTAACATATGTAAAGGATGATATGCAAAAGTATGGAATGCATCTAGTAACTAACTATGCAAGTCTTTAATATGACAGTCATGCTTTAAGATGTAACACTAGCCCTCCTTTGGGTAGGTCTAGTCACTCTGATCCCTCACGAACTGGTTACCTCTGTTGGGATCCTGGGCAAAGGGTACAGTCCTCGTCAACAACCATGGCTGGGGTTTAGGTCCACACTCTCTCACCACGACCATCAGCATGAGGACTAGCGCATGTCAGGGATTCTAATCCAATGCAAGTCATACAACGACATACTACATGTAGTCTAGATACTTCCCCTATCGCACCAACCAACTCAATCCAGTATCCATCTTTACCTAGGAGTGAGAATCCTCATGGACTAGCTACCTTTGTTGGACTCCATTCCCTAACCCTATGGTCATCCACATATTGTTGGGGTGGATGCTCTCATGTCCCCTCAAGACTCCCAGCCGCTCATTAGGCACCCATGAGGCCAACCCTAACATATGCAACCCTACCAATGCATAAACAACAGTGGACAACTGAGTTTCCACACGGACTGACTACCGCTGTAGGATGAAACAAAGTCACATCACAGTTATCACGGTTCATTCGGCTTCAATACCCCTGCCGAAAGGATAGTAGCATGTAAGGGTTTTAACCATGCAACAAAACCTCCTAGGTATGTAATTCCAACAACCATGACAGTGTTGGGGCATTAGAGAGTAATGTCCCATACCACAGTCCCTGATATCCCAAGCTATGGATACCCTCAATTATAGTCACAACATCCCATCATTCATCATAACATAACAAGTCATCCAACATTACATAATAAATTGATATAATAAAACATCATTCAAATCATATTATAATTTATGAATCATCTAAACAATTGTAACAGCAGGTTATACAATCACTTATGCATTTGAGTTTATACACAACTCATCACAATAATACAAGTCAATGCATATATTTAGAAATGTAACATTACTTGTCGAAGCGTATAGATATTGAAATCGCAATCAAACCTCATAATTAACAATTCCAAAGAACCTCAGAGATCATGTATAATAGGGTTATAAAGATACGTTAAAAATAGAAGTCAAAACAGAGCAAAACTCAGTCTGACTGAGCTTCTGTGACCCAGTCGGTCGCTTATGGTGATTGGTTGGGCCAATCAACTGCCCCAAACGACTGCCCCTCATATAGACAGATTCTCAAGTCCAAAATTCCGAATTTTGATCACCCATCTTCGATCCTATTTTGGGATGATCTAAATCCGAATTTCATTCTTAACATAATTAAAAGTCAATCACAAATCTCCTTCAATTAAACCAACCCTTGATTCGGATATGAGAATTTGTTTTTGGGTATGATCAAATCGAGATCATTGATGGAATGATATTAACCATCACAATTCAGCATATACATAATTATAGAAGAAATGATTCACACTACTAAAGAGGAGAAGTAGATAGAAAAAGTGTGAGATCATCTTACCTCCAACTGATTCGCTAAACGGATCAAGGATTCGAAGCTTCTCCTCGAATCAAGTGTTTTTCACCTCCGAACCTTAGAAGGGGAAGCTTCTTTAGGAACGCTCGACCGAACATCTTCTGGAATACGTTTTGAAGACACCGCAACAAAAGCAAGAGCATCAACCAGTCATCACTATCAGAAGAAGTGAACTAGCCTGAGAAGATACTTACGCCCTAAGGAACTTAAAGGGTTAATGGAGCTTGAAACCCTTTTTAAGAAAAAGGACAAGACCAGTAGACGTAGGAAGAAAGGCGATAGAACTTCAAAAGCGTCAAGAAAACAATCATTGAAGAACAAAACTTACTTGTTTAACCAGCAAGGAGCAATTCTTCTGCAAGTTCTTCAAAATTTCAGCTGCTGAGGAAGAAGAGTCTTTGAACTTCGTACGATTGGAAAGTTCAAAGTGAAGAAATGAGCGAAGGAGCAAAGGAGGGTTTAAATAGCTTGAAGGGAAGAATGAAGAGGTTCGCACCAAGCAAATCAAGGGTGGAAAATCAGTGACGGTTCGAATGCTACAAGATGAACGGTGGTCATTGAGCAACCTTTCAAATTTTGAAAAAGGAGTTTGAACCTGTCAAATCCACCCACTTGGTGATTTCGGCGCCGGTTACGAAAACGGCTGACTCGAGAAGTGGACCGTCAATCAAAGCATTTAAGATGAGGCGACATTAGCACTTCCCAACAAAGATTACCCAAGTAAGCCATTCGGAAATGCAAACGTTTGGAATTATCAACCGCAAAATGCTCGAACGATACACCAACGAACGATAATACAAACATATTGACCAGGACAGGAGGTTGCTCGAACTCCAACTCTCGCCGCATTAGGAGGGCTAGAGCCCGAATCCCTCAGAAGACTGAAAGCTGAATTTAGGTTTCTCTGTGAGAAGGGCCATATGTGATAGTCAATCTAGATGGTGTGGGAGTACACTAGCAGAAAAACTATGCGAGTTTAACAGATTGTGGAATGCAAGACATCTCAAAAATTACATTACAACACAATCAATTCAAAAGGATTCGGCTTTGGCCCATTGAGCCTTAAGGAGGTGCGCGCCCGAATGAGGTACAAGAATTCTTGAAAACATTTACACAAGAGGATCAAGGACTTGGTCAACAACGGCTTTAGGAGTTTGATCTTCGGGAGCTTGATTTTGAACATTCGGTTGGGCATTGTTTTTCACCACACCTTCCCGTTCGGGAGACATCTCAGGCTCATCGCTCAAATATCCTTCAACGGTCGGATTAGCAGGTGGGGATTGTTCTTCTCCACAACCCAACTCGGGGTAGGCTTCTGCAACTCCTTGAAGATCTCTTCATAGATGAGGTCTTTATGCTCTTCGATCGGGAAGGAAGGATCCGTCGTCAAAATGCTCTTCCAGACATCATTGACGCCAGCTCGATAAGCTATCACGTTATACAGGTTGAGCTGCTCGCCGAATGGCAACCCCTAGTTTTTCCTCTAGCTCTTGCCTCTCCCGAACGAGGTCCCCGAACTTGGACTCTAAGGTCAAGATAGTATTCCGCAGCTGTCCTAGCTCTGATGTTGGAGTTCACCAACTCATTGTCGGACACCTCGTTCAGGGCCTTCCGTTCACTAGGAGTTCGAGTGTTGATGGCCCAATAGATGGACGCGTCAGTATCCAGAAGGATCGGGTCCCGAGGGGTCACCTTCCATTTGGGGACGTAAACTTCCCCTTGGTCAACTTTACTTCTTTTAGAAGCAACATCATCAATCAACTCCCGTCTCCTCTTGACAAGAGCAACATCATTGCGGGTGGACTCCTTGACTTCCACCATCTCTTTTCCTTTGGCAGCATGGTCCTGCCTAGTCCTCAGAAGCTCCTTCGGGGAAGGAGTTATCCCCTTCCGGGCAGCAGCAGAAGAAGCTCCCTTCGGGGAAGGGGCACTCTCGGGAGCATCCCTATTTTTTCCCTTTCGGGGAACCCTCTCCTCAGCAGCGGCAAACTTCTGCTAAGCCAGCGATCTAACAACATGATGGTTCAACTTGGGAGGCACTGCAGGATCAACTGGAGATCATAGTTATCATAAATGCGATAAGGAAATATGGAACAAAGAAAATAAAAGCTTCGGGCACTCACCATGGCTCAAGCCCCAGTAGCGGAGAATCGCTTCATATTCAATGGCATATCCATGGATTTTCAAACGCCAAGGGTTGGCTTTGATGGCCAACGACAATTGATTTGAGGGAAGGAGTCCGGGGTGCTCCATCCAAGCGGGAATTTCAGATTTTATTCGGGAACCCTACAGAAAACAAATATGTTCCGCCATCCCTTATGATTGGAAGGGCAGGTACCTTCGGCGAGGATTCCCCCTTGCCACTTTAAGTCGTTCTTCGGGCACTTGGAAAAGAACACCCACTCGAGAGGATTCGACTTACTCAAATTATAGAAATGACAAAAAACACCTAAGGAGGGGGTTAATCCGAGTTCGTGACAGAGTCCCAGGTAACCAATGATATGCCTCCAGCTATTCGGGAGGAGCATACTGGGGCAAATATCCCAGTGGTCGAGGATTTTGGCGATAACAGAAGAATAGAAAGGAAGTCGAACCCCACTCTTGAAGGAATCAACGTAAATGGAGAACTCCCCTGGAGGATTGGAATTGACTCTCTCATTCGAATTCAGGGCACGAAGAACACATGAAGGCGGAATTGAATAATCAGAATAAAGACCCTTGAGGTTTGCTGGACGAACCTCAGATACATAATCTGAGGGGCTAGTGGAAGGTCTTTTTGACGGTCGGGAACTCCCAACTGTCGGTTTCTTAGGAGCTTTCCTCTTCTTCGAGGAAGTCCTTTGAATTTCTGGGGCATTGCCAGGAGGATCTCTAGGGCTAGTAGGGGCATATTTTCACCAGTGTTCGGTAACCCTATGGTCCCGATCACCAGAAAGTTCAACAGAAGCCGTAGGAGTTCTCTATTCGGCAGATTCCTCACCCTCAACCATACAGTCGATAGAATCGTCATCCAAAGTCCTACCACTACCCATTTTCACAAAGAGAAAGTATAGAACAAGAGGGATTTGGAGCAAAAAAGGAAAAAGACTAGCAGAAGCAAAGCAGATTGTCCGAATACAAAAGAGAAAACAAGAAAGAAGATGTAACAAAAGCAAGGAGAGCGAACTTACTTGTGATCTCAGGAAAACTAGAAGAACAAAGCTTGAATCGCGCAAGCCGAAACTGAAAACTTGTAAGAACACAAGCAGAAAAGCTTCAGAGCAAGAGTAATTTCTAGAGCGAAAGCAAAGACACGGAGAAGTGAAAAGCAGAAATGAGGGATGTCTTTTATAGATTCCAAATTCAAATGGACAAACAAGATTGAATTTCTTCGACGAGCAGGATCATACGACGATTCGAGTAGAACAAACAAATGATCCAAATCAAGAATCATCAACGGTTCGAAAATTTTAGTAATGATGATGAAAATTTGAGACACGACGATTCAAACGACAAGACGCAATGTTTGCGCCTCCCCGATTGCCACGTGGCACACTATGCATAGGGAGCAAGGAGTTCAGACGACTCAACGGCACCCCGTTGGAGGAAGGTGTCAGGAGCATTAAATGCGAAGATATCTCCACATGAAAAGACTTTTTCGCCTTCATTCTTGTTTGGTAGAAAGCAAACCTTTAGTTTGGATTAAGGAAGACAATTTTGATGGCTCTAATCAAGTCATCTTTGACCAAGTCCCAATAGGAGGAGAAGAATCCCATGGTAAAACCATTGGGGCCGAAGGCTCAATTAGCTTGATGGAAAAGCATGGTCAAAGTGATTTATCCGAAGGATGGAATGAAGAAGGTCCCGCTGCAAGGAGAGGACAAACATATAGATAAGGAAAGGGAAGGAGGGATGGAGGTAGGGGGAAGTAATGGATGGCTTCATATTTGATTCCCGAGACCAAGGAAGTGGAGGAGCCATTGGAGCAATGAAGAAGGGAGACACAATTGGCTTTTCCAAGCTTTGAGAGACTTATGGAAGAAGGCAGTGTTAGAGTCTTTGATCTTGAGCCACTTGACTCTAGAATTCTGGCAAAAGAAACTCTCTTCGTGGGCTACGAGGATGGCCAGTTCCACGGAGAGACACTTCTCATCCACCGCAAGGAAATTATCCGAAAGGTTAGAGAGATTTGGTTTTGGATGAGGGAGTGGCTAGAGCAGGTGGAGGAGACAAGATTTGAGATGTTGCCAAAGGATTTAGAATTCCAATCTTTGAGGTCAGCCCTAAAAACATGAAGCTTATGGGTGAAGTGAATGAGATGGGGAGAGAAGTGGGAGGGAGACTTCGACCATGCTGAAAGAACTGTGGGAAGAAAAGAATGGTGGGTGGGCCACATGTTGAAGAATTTAAAGGATTTGGGGCCAAAGGATCGGAAGGATTGGATAAACTTGAGTGACTATAAAAGTAGCTCATATCAACGTATAACTCAAGCTCCTCTTTTGGTTCCTTTTGTTTTTGTTTATTTATTTTGTTAGAACAAACATCACGAAATAGCGAATCAGAAAACAAAAAAAACAAAAAAAAAACACAAAGATTTAATGTGGTTCACACAGCGATGTGGTATGCTACATCCATAGGCAAAGAAGAAGAGTTATTCTACTATGTAGAAGAAGAACAGAGGGAGATCTCACAACCTACGGCTAAGAACGGCGTTACAAGAACTCTCATCCAAAACGCTAATCGAAAATCCCATATCTCTTAAATAAAAATGTGGTAGGAGAATATAAGATACATATATACATAGACTCCGATCGGGTAAACGGGTCGACCCATCGGGTCGAGTCATACCGTGCAACTGGGGCTCCACCCTCACACTCCTCTGCAGATCTCTGCAAACGGGTCATTCGGGTCGCCCACCAAAATATGTCGGTGCGGGTCATCTTCCAAAACGGGTACAAGAATTCAGGTCAAAACATAACATATTTATTTATTTTTCTTCTTTTATATGTAGTAATGTAAGACATAAAATAGTTCTAGGAAAATTAGGTGGTAGCTCTCAAGAAATATTTAGTTTTAATCTCTATTTTTATTTGCTGGGTAAGAGTTCCTTAGTTCATGGTAGCTGTCCTTTACAGAATTTGTTTTCCATTTATTCTTAATACACCTTTTTGACACATTCTACCCTCCAATACGCATATAAATTTCCCTAAAAGTGCATATCAACAACCTTTGACACAGTTCTCAGCGGTGTCCAATTTGCAAGGTTGTTTTTTAATGCAAATGGAAGTATTTTAATTATTGGCATTTTTTACTTTCCACCCTCTTCCCCACCATCAACTTCTGCATTATTTGTATTACTTCAACTTTTTGTATTGCAACAGGTGCCATGTAGGAGAAACTCCATGTTTCAAAGTATCGGAATAGAAATAAATATCTTCGACACAAATGGCTACAAAAGAGGCTAAGAAGGGAATGTCAAGCACTAAGGTATTTCTTTCATCGATGTCACTTTTTTGTCATGCTTTTGTTCATCTAGGAAGCAGGAGCCTCTTTGTCTGTTGTACTTACCACACAATTAAAAGCAAGATTGGAGCAAATGCTGTAGGACTCTGACCCAATACATTATATTTAAGGAAGGATGTATTCTAAAAGCTGAACTAATTATCAACTAATTTGGGTTTCATGACATCAAGTACTGAATCCTTCAATTTTTGTGGGGATGAATAAATAAATTCATTAACAAAAGAAAGGAGGGGTGATGGGGGTGGAGATTACAAAGAGAACAAAGGGCAGAGCCCTCCCAAAAACACAGACTCAACAGAGCCAACTAAACTAACAGCGCAACTAGCAAAGAAAGGACACACCAAATACATTAGGCAAGATGGCCCCTAGTGTTTTGCTGTGTTCTTTTTCTTCTTCTTTCTAGAAGATTTGAACTCAACAAAGAAACCCCCATCGCATGGTAGCAATCCTTGGGAATGCGGTTAATCCTCCTACACCCGTCCCAACCATAGGTATACGTAGGAGTGTCAATATCGGTCTTGGGGGTATTTGCCAAGGCGAACCCTTCCACACAACAGAGGACGGTCCAAATTATGAGAGACGAGCGGACTGCAATCTACAGAGATGGAGAGCGAGAGACAGAGAAGGGGGTTAGCCAATGTTTTGAGGAAGTTGGAAATTCCCGGGTCACAGGAGGTTGCTTTGGGATGGCAGGGGAAGAGGAAGAAGGAATGGGATGAGGGAG